>NW_027109191.1:456453-457705 GCF_000696795.3 Halyomorpha halys | reverse complement strand
TATAGTAAGATTAATCAAAAACCGGATCGTCAAGGTGAAAAACTCGTAGACAGGTAGTAAACGTTAACAAGAAAGTGTTATTTCCACATTGACGTATCCCTAAATAAAATTTAAACTAAAAAAAGAGACCTAGGATAAGAAAAGGGGGAGGAACACCCCTACTGAAGGGGTGGGGGTAATTGATGAGTTTGGGGAATGAGATTGGGCATTATGTTCCTCGTCGGGCCCCGTCGTAAAAATGGAAATGAACAAGGCTCAACCACACCGTGTCTATAAATAAAGCCATTTATTATCTTACCCAATCTTCATAATTGTATCCAAAACATTTCCCAAGTAGCCCTAAACTGAAATTACTCCCCTCCAACTTTTATAAGTGATGAAACTTTTCGTGACTTGGGCATCCACACTTAGTCGAGTTGAACATTATACCCAAGTGTATGAGAGTTGGGGTTACAGTTCGCTTTTCCTCAAGGATCGAACTTGAGTAGATGTATAGCATACTAATAAAGGTGATCACTTAATCTGAGCCCCCGGTTAAAACTACTGAATTTTCAGATTAAATAAGAGTGTTTCAAGGTCTTATTGGAAATATGAATTTAGAATCTAAAAACAGGAAAACAAAATCGGCCTTATGATATTCTGTTGTTTAGTTTCTGATTTTCATGTTTAAAGATTTTCATAATGAGGTATTTAATGTGTTGTACACACTTCTTGTGCAAGTCAGTTCAATTTTTTTTAAATCATTGAGAGAAAAAAACTTGATATAATATAAACTAATCTATGAGATCTAAAGAAACAGCAAAGACCTGGAAACCGAGATGAGAATCAGAAGGCTGATTTTCTATGGGGACATGAAGAGGATGAAGGAGGAAAGATTGAATAAGATCTTTAAAAAAAAATTTATCTACAAAAACATGGGAGGATAGACGAGGCAAATGAGAGAGGAATTAAAGAGACTTAAAAATGCCGGCTAATTGTCCTTGTCCCATCTCTAAATAAATTAATCATTAAAACAATATCATAATAACATTATAATTTTTTTTTTTTTTTAAAATAGATTCCTACTTACATAGTTTCTTCTATATAATTCTTTCCTAAATTTAAAACTTGTACTAACCACTTTTCTTTCTATCATTTACATTTGGAAACTTTGTACAGAACCTACCTTCAACAGGTTAGGACTCTGTTATCACCTTATCATATAACATAATTTTTCTTAAAACATTAATTTACATTTTCAATATAATTTAAT
>NW_027109191.1:453594-456168 GCF_000696795.3 Halyomorpha halys | reverse complement strand
CATTTAGGTCTTTATGGATGGTTTTATTAGTAACAAAATAAGGAGCATTGAGGATTTTACGAAGGATTTTGGATTGTAAAGATTGGATACGAGAGGAATTTGAAGGTTTAGTGGAGCCCCAAAGCTCAACTCCGTATGTCCAGATGGGCCTTATTATTGTCATGTAGATCAGTCTTAATAAATAATAAACTACATAATTAATTTATTCCTATTTTATGTGTATTTCTCTCACATATACATTTCCCCCCCCCCTTTTTTTTTTATTTATCTTTTAACATATTTACTTCTCTATTCACACTTTTATTATTGCATATTTATTCCATTTATATACTTGCACTATTTAAGGATTTGAACATTTTTTTATTTTTCATCTTTTTGTATACAATTCTTACATATTCGTTCTGCTTAAAATTTTTTTTTTAACAGGAATTATTTTTTGATAGGTAGCTGTTACACTGACGTATCCAATTGGCAAATTTTTTTCCATAAAAATATTATCTTTAATATAACTGAATATGGAATGCAATTGCAGATTTTATTTTAAATATACCCTCAGGTCAGAGAAAATACTAGTATTTCACAGGACTCCAAACGAAGACAATTACCCCCGTCCTTATGACGCATAGCCTTGACTTGAAAGAACCAATATGCACAACCGGACAGGTCTCGATTTACGAGGTCGTGCTGGGACAGGTGCTAAAGGCAGACACATCCTTCCAGCTCCTCTAAATATCTTTTCTCTCTAGTAATTTCTTATGAACACAAATCAAACTTTCAGTTATATTTTGATATTTTTATGGAAAAAAAAGTTTGCTAATTGGATAAATTAGTATAACAGCTTTCTCATAATTTCTCGGCAAGTACGCAAGTTTTAATTAAATAGTTTAATACCATTGGGTCATTTCAAATGATTTGTTTAAAGTATCAAAAAGGACGTGAAGCCCTGGGGTACCTCCAGTAGCGAATGCCGTAGAGAAGAGGTCGCATTGACGAGGCTGAGAATAGGTCACACGAGGCTCACTCACTCCTATCTTATTTCAAAACAAACGCCTCCGAACTGCCAGTAATTTAACAATAGACATATTTTCCAAGAATACCCATATTTCACATCACACCTCAATAGCTTAGGATTAAACCCGGACATTTCAAAAACCATCAGAGATGATAAAACAGAGAAATTGGCGATTCATTTTTTAAAATCGAAAGGTTTACTGACACAAATATAACATCGGACGGACAAAAAAAATAAATAAATAAAATAAGAAATACAATTAAATTTAACAGATGTAAAAAAAAAAAATGAAATAAGGTATAAATGGCGTTAATGACTAATGTTTTATAATATTTTGACTATCAATCACAATTATATGAATTATATAGTATAGAAAGTCGATTTTTTTTCATGGGTGCAATCTAAATTTCTAATCTGAGTTTTCGACGGATTTACTTATTTTAAGATCCCCTTAATTCAAATCAACAAGTCTGGGTGTGTTTTTGTGGTTGTGTGTATGTATGTAATCAGCCTGATTCAAACATGAAAAGTTCTACAAAACTGATATTACGTGTTTAAGGTAGGTATAAACCCGGGATGTTCAAGCGACGTATTCACTTAAGTCGATTTACAGTAAGTGCCACTTTATGTCATCGATTTTAAACTTTTTTGAGGAATTTTTTTTTGTCAATTATGAAAATGAATAAAAAATAAGGAAAATGGAGAATGGCAGAGATTTATTGTCTTATACAAACGCTTTTAACTACTTTTTTTACGTCACTTTTTTAACTACTTACGCCACTTAACAAACATCTGTATACCGAAGTCCTTCCACACCCACCTTATTCGACTTAACTCCAACAGATTCTCACCTATTCAGAAATTTGGACTACATCCTTAAAGATGAAATTTTTATAAATGATTCTCGGGTCAAAACTGCCTTTTCTGGCTTGATTTCTTCACAAAAGTCTAAATTTTTCAGTTATGGAATTGAAAAAAAATGATAATACGTAGGGGAAAATGTATAAAAAAATGACAATTCATATTAAACGAACCAATAATTAAATCTCGAGTAGAATGTGTAGTGAATTTTATTGAACATTTTGATTCCTCCGTTGTTTACATTGGATACTAAACGCAGTGTTTGGTATAAAAGTAAAAAAAAACACAGAGTTTGGAACAACTAGATGCCACAAAAATAGCACAGGTTATATCCGTGATGGATTAAAAGGCCACAAGACAAAGCGGGAGGACGGAGAGGGCCCTATTAATCCAGTCATGATTTACGAGCCAGCATTGGTTCAGGGAATCCATCAATCTAACTCTATACACCGACCCCCGAAGAAAGTGCTCAACAAATTTAATATAAAGATAAAACATTACTATGCAATTGAAGTGAAGTTCGCCTTGAAAGGAACCAGTCCAAACCCTTATAATGCCAAGTGGCAAAGGAAAGGCACTAAATATGTGCGCTGTAATATATAATATTATACCAAGTGGCAAAGGAACGGCACTAAATATGTGCGCCGTAATATATATTATATTATGCCAAGTGGCAAAGGAACGGCACTAAATATGTGCGC
>NW_027109191.1:452187-452807 GCF_000696795.3 Halyomorpha halys | reverse complement strand
CTAAATATGTGCGCTATAATATATATTAAAATATATTATATTATGCCAAGTGGCAAAGGAACGGCACTAAATATGTGCGCCGTAATATATATTATATTATTCCAAGTGGCAAAAGAACGGCACTAAATATGTGCATCGTAATATACATTAAAGTATATATTGTATCAAAATTAATAAATTAAATTTAGAGGTAGAAAAAAACCCCACTAAAGTACCTTGAATTTTATTTATTTGAAAATAAAAAAAAATCTCGTTCCTAACAATAATAAATAATAGGTAAATACAAATTATTAAAAAATTTCATGAATAACTAAAAGTTTTTTTTTTTTAATTTATTTATTGTTATTTACAACTGTATAAAATATACACAACAAATAAATTTGCTGTAGGTGACATAGAGACATGATACAAATATGAGGAGAATCTATCCATTAATATAACTCCAATGACATTTCTAGAGAAGATCTCGAGGCCATCTTCTTTTCAGACGCCTAGGAGGATTATTAGGTGGTGAAGGATAAGCTAGGTTAGAAACAAGTGGACATTTAAAATTAAAGTCATTAGCAAAGTGAGAAAGAAAACATAGAGGAGAGAGAGGGAGGGAGGGAGGACGTTCATTA
>NW_027109191.1:449089-451146 GCF_000696795.3 Halyomorpha halys | reverse complement strand
GGAGAGAGAGAGAAAGAGAGAGAGAGAGAGAGAGAGAGAGAGAGAGAGAGGGAGAGAGAGAGAGAGATCATATATGATTTGCTGATTCGGAACTTAAGAAAATCTTTTCAACCCTTAACGGAAAAAACAAACTTAACAAAAAAAAAACAACGGAGAAGATCTCGAGGCCATCGTCTTTTCAGACGCCTAGGAGGATTATTTAGGTGGTGAAGGAGAAGCCAGGTTAGAAACAAGTGGATTTGGGTGGTTAGGAAGTTAATCGTGGAAGGTATCTTGTTCTCGGTATCTTGTTCTGGCCAAATCAGCAGCATTTGAGATATTAAGGTCCTAATGGATGACTTGATTCATGACAAAGTAAGGAGGATTAAGGATTTTACGAAGGATTTAGGACTGTAAGGATTGGATTCGGGAGGAATTTGATGGTTTAGTTGAGCCCCAAAGCTTATATCCAGATAGGCCATATAATAATCATGTCGATTAGCCTTTTGTAATAGATTGGAAGTTTAGACCGTTTGTCTAGTAAATGTGGTAATAGTTGGAATAGACGAGCAGTCTCCTGTCTTTTCAGTCTTGTATGAGGATTCCATGTAAGTCGTTTTTCCAGGTGTAGTAACTAAAAGATTAGACTAACAAACAACTAAAAGAAAAAAAAATAGATAAATCAGATTTGAACGGAATCGATCTGAATTAAAGTTGTCATCTCGTTTTTGTTTATAAGCCCTGATGAAGACCTAAAATTCTATTCGAAACGTCGTTATCATTACAGACCGCTACGCCAACCTTCTTCTCTTCATATCGAATCTACGGTCAACTATAAACATTATTAAAATTAATGAACATTTATCATTATATTTAAATTACTAATACTTTTGTTATTAAATTGGTCTAATCATTTTTTTAATTAGGTATTTAATCTCAAGTAAAGAAATTATCGTGTAATGGAAGAACATAACGAATGTTATCTACTGAGATGTTTTATTCAGTATTCTCATTACGCGAGTTCTATCTCTTTCTCTCGGAATTATTCATATCCCGTTATTGGTTTTGAATTAACATAACAGACTTTTCCTAGATGAATACAAATGAGTAAAAAAAAAAAGAAATCTACTTTTGCAACCTCTCGAATGATCCAATTCAAAAACAGTAGTAATTAAAAACATTCTGTGGAATTTATTTAATTTTGTTTATATCTTTATCTTTGTGATAGCCTAGAGACATACATAGGGCTTTTAGACATACAGGCCAACATGTCTCCTACAAAAAGACAAAGTTTATGAGTATAAGTTTTAAAAAAAAAAAACTACGGCAAAAAAGTAATAGACGAAATATGGACAGATAAGAGAGACAAAGAAATTTAAATATCTGGTAGAGATAGTATGCAATAACTGTTTGGAGAAAGAGAGCATAAAGGAGAAAATCATCAAGTTGGAAAGGCTAAGCTTCGCAACAGGCAATATTTACAATAAGAAGAACCTATCGTCTAACGCAGCAATAAGACACTGTCATAAAACCAGTAATTGTATACGGAATGAAGACAACATGTCTCCCTAGCCTGGAAAAATGACTGAAAAGAGAGAGAAGGATCCTGGGGAGAATATATGGGTCCAAGGAAGCACAGGAAGGCTACAGGTTAAAACCCAACCAGGAAATCTACAGGGAGATAAATGACCTGGAAACCGAAATAGGAATCAGAACACTGAGATTCTACGGGCACATGATGAAAATGGACCAAAGGAGACTAAACAAGAAACTTTGACAGAATCCGTGAATACAAGGGCGTAGGAGGATATGTGAAGCAAATGAGAGGAAAAAAAAAATGAAAACAACAGACAAAGACTGGATGGATAGAGAACAGTACGGGAAAAATAATTGAAAGAAATCATTGTTCTTGCAACAAATAGAAAAGAAAACAGAAGGGTACTGCGTGGTCGGAAGAGTGGAAGTAAAGGCCTGCAGAAATGATGAGAGGATACTGGGAAAGAAGAAAACAAAGATGAGAAGAGAACAGAAGTGATATTCGCGTGGTATTGAAAGGCTGATGCCATGAAAAAAAAAAA
>NW_027109191.1:427507-449029 GCF_000696795.3 Halyomorpha halys | reverse complement strand
TAAAACCGACGGTGATGTTTGCCTACATATACTGACAGAGCTCTCGGAAACATTCCATATATCATTATATCTATACTAGAATATTTAAGCTGATTTCATAGCAATAATTAATATTACTATATATAATCAATAAAATAAAAAAGGCCATCTTTCCCACCCGAACCCCTCTCTAAGACCGTGGTGGCAATATGTTTTGTAGGTCGTATGTTATGCGTATATCTCTAAAATATTCGATATACAGAAGTCTATTAGCACTCAAATTAAAGATAGTTTGATGTACTATAAAGTACATAGTATATTAGTCATAGTTTATGACGTTTATATTCGTAGAAGTAGTTTTCATGATATTAGATAAAATAATTCACAACATATTGATTTTTGGTTTAGGCCCTGTTAATCCATTTCAACCTTCAATCCATGGTAACCTTATAATGCCAAAAGGCAATCCAAGGTATCCTTAACACCTAGCTATACATATAGCATACCTCCTATATGTACGTACCATATACCCACTAACATCATTACAGGAGGGTATGAAAAAAAAAAAAAATGATTTCTGGTTGTTTGGATAAAAAGTTTGAAAAAATTATACAAACTACTCCTCCTACGAATATAAATATTATAAACTACTTTATTACTATAAAGTACAATGTACTCATTGAACTAGCTTTAATTTTACTAATAGACTACGAATATTTTTTGTGATATAGATTTCTTAAAATAAATTCACCAACTACCGATTTTTCAGTGCATTTTCAATGAAATGTTGCTTTTTAAAAAACTATATCTTGCGAACTATTGAATGTAAATAGCTTTATTAGAGCTCACATTAGCAAATTTATTTTTCTTTATACGATGTTCTCGTAGGTTTTCCAGTGGTGTTGGTAGATTTAAAGATATAGAGCTCCAATTGAAATTTTGAAACAGCCGCCATTTTTATCCCACCTCAATATAATTGGCAGATTCATCAATTTTTACTAGTAATTGTACATTGTATTCATTACAGGAATCGAAAATTAGGGTAAAATAACTTCCTTTTTTTACCCCGAGTCTAGTAGTACATTTACTAATATACTTGGTAAGTATATTACTTGATCGCTGATACGCATAAATAACTGAAACTTCCTTTAAGGAAATACATTGAATCAACTGGCCAGAGAGAATTTCAATTTTAAACAAATAAAGGCTACATCCCGTTCTTTTACATGGTAAAAACAGTTTTCCTTCCAACATCGAAATGTAATCCAGTTAACTTGGAACTGCATTTACATAGCGTGTGAAATAGTGCATTGCCAACAGCGGCCTCGAATGCAAAATCGCACCTGGCAATCAACCACGATTACCGATCGGATATTCTCGCTCCCCAGATAAATATTTAACCAGACAAACGGCTACCAGTTTATTCAGTTCAGAGCTCTACAGCAGCATCAAGAAAAAATAAACAAAACAATTTTTAATCGTATCAATTATTAGTCAAGAAGACACGAGATACACAAGATTTGAGAATATTTGATAACATTTATAACATATATAAATATATATATATTGCCGTGTACGGGGCTACTGGTGTTCTAAGCCCGACTAGCGGTTCCCCGTACACATATATTGAATTTACTCATATTGTCATGTACTTATGTATTTGTGTCATATATCTCTATCGGTTCCTGATGTATAGTATCCATGGTATGATAGATATGAATATCTATAATTAATGATCTATGATTATTATAATTATGAATCAGATTGCTGGACGAAGTGAAGGAGGATTTGAGGCACTTGAAGGATAGGAGATGGATCTTGCAGGATCGTAGTGCCATAATAATAATAAATTATAATGTCGTGGCGATTAAAATCGTTTCTAAGGTTTATGGGGGTTCCACGAACAGCACTTTATTTATCTATATATTTATGTTTATATTATATATCTATATCGATCTTGACCTACAGTTCTTAGAAATGTATTGCTATATATTTAGACCAAGAAATAGATCACATAAACCCCCTTGCTATGTTATCATCATCATCTGTGGCGCTACAACTCTTGTAGAGTCAAGGCCTCCCGCAACTTCGTCCGCCAGTCCTCTTCTATTGGTTGCCGCTGCTCTCCAATTGCGGATTCCCAAGATGTTATGCTAGATGTAATTGAATGTAACTAGTTATTAGATATTTTTTCCAACGGTATCATGTCTACCAATTTATTGGGCTATAATAATGATTTGACATGCAGGGATTCTAAACTATTAAGTCAGGTATGCATTATGCTTGATTTACAAATATTTAAAATTGAGGTATACTGATGGTGACCTTTTGACTTAAAGTTCATTTAATATAATAGAAATTAAGAATAGAAGATGAGATCATTGATTCTAATTTAAATAATTTTCATTACTATTGCCATCCATAATACCCACCTACATGTATATACCTAATCTAAATATATTTATTATTTATTATGATTAATCAAACCAGAATTTTTAAGACAGAAAAATGTTCTCTATAGTATTTTGAGTAAATAGATAATTCTAATTGAATAAATATTGTCAATTCTCCAATTTATAATAAGTGCATAAAATAAGCAGTTCTTAGGTATTTAAAGAGGCATCTGTAATTTTTTTAAATATTTTATTCTATTATTTATTTGCTTTAATTTTAATCTTTGTACTGAGTTATATTTTATTTATTATTACTATTTTTTTATTACTATGTTGTTTCTTTTCTATTGTAAATAACTTCATATATATTATCTTCAATAAATTTTTTTAATTACAGGTATCCAATACTAATACAAGAATGTTTTTGCATGGTTTAGGCAATCATTATTTAAAATATACGCCTCTTCTGTTTAAAAAAAAAAAAAAACATAAACCAAATTTGATTTTTAAAAAATATATATTTTTCCAATAACTCGAAAACTTAACATCTCCGTGAATAGTTAAAGCCACTCATTATAGCCACTAAAAAAAGATTAAAAAAATAATGTTCCGACTTGAAATATTCCAAAAGAACTTTGAGAAATAAAATTCAACAAAAATACTGTCATTCTTTGAGCATTTTTGATTTCCAAGTATTTTAAAATAGCTTACATAATTGTTTTCAAGTGTCAGAAGAGATGTTTTCAAGCAATAATCCATTTTCACCAAAGAATGATCGAAGTGATTTCACTTAAATATCATTTTTTTTTTTTATGGACGCTTGAATAGAAAATAATATAATATATATAGATAGTAATCAGTAAACGTTTTAGTCAAATACATAAAACTTAATTGAAACATATAAACAGGCATCTATATGCTCTCTTTAGCAATAAGAAACAATTCTACTGAACCTTGGGTAAATAGCATTTTGAAGGAGATGAGACAATGGAACAAGGATTTAATAGCATTGCTTCAGATAATTGCCAAGGAAATGTGGGTAATTGGAGGCCTTCACTAAGCTTAAGATTAAATGGTTCAAAGGAAAGCAGTGCTTTGCCTCAAGACAAATGTCTTATCCATTGGTCAAGGGTGGACTTTGACCAACTCTATAAAATTTCTTAGGGGTAATTGTCCAATGATTGAACTTGTATTGAGATCAAATTCCGGATAGGCACAGAGAATGTTTAAGGGACGATTCATTACAAAAATAATAAATTTAAGTGCATAATATAGTAAAATAAAATAAATTTATACAGCTAAAACACATGAAGGGTCATGGGTGCAGGAGCAATTTTTTAAGGAGGTACTATTACAAGACCAACGGCTGTGCAAGGAGGTGATTTCTGGTCCACTACATGATTTTTTCCCAATTTATGAGGCTGGATGGACCTCGGAGTACTCTAATAATAACTAGAATAACTATCTGTTAAGCCCGGATTTGAATCAGGATCCTTGGGGTTGGTATCAGGGTGCCTTACCACTGAGCCAGGGTGCTCTAGTGTAGTTAAATATTAAAAATAAATATATTAAAATATTTAAGAGAGATCGATTTATGAGAAAAACGAGTTATTGTATATGAATTCCTATAGTTCTCAGTTCTCCTAGTTCCTATCATGTATTGATCAATATAGAGCCTAGAAAAGGATGCCCTGGGCTGAATTTAGACAACCTTGATACTTGAATCTAGGACACATTGCCCCTGGACTGGAAGGATTGATATCCTGAATCACTTAAAGAGGTAAATATATGAATCACACATAATACAACAGTGACATAAATATTAAGACTATTTAGTTTTGGTAAATTTTAAATATCTTACTTTATATATAATATTTACACATTCTTGAGACTAGTTATTATTGTTTAAATAAATAAATTTTATCCAATTTTAGTCTAAAAAAAATATTTATTTCTTTAGAAGTCCCACGTTTCGGACAGTTCAGCCTTCATCCTCAAGGACAATCTATCATAAATATATTCTTTTTTTTTATCACGTATCGACCAGGTGAATATCAATGGTAAGGCTTCTTTTCTTTCTTTGGACCACTTCGTACCCTTTTTTTTCCTCTTCCAATATTGGTGAGATTTTTAATGTTTTCCTATACGTCTCTCTATCCAGATAGTAGGCATCTGAAATTTTAAGTTTCTTTAATTCCTCTATCATTTTTCTCGTCTATCCTTCCATGTTTTGTACCTAAAATTTTTTTTAAAGATCTTCTTATTCAATATTTCCTCATTCATCCTCTTCATGTAGACCATAGAACATCAGCCTTCTAATTCTCATCTCGGTTTCCAGGTCTTTGATTTTTCTGTAGATTTCTTCGTTAGATCTTAGCCTGTAACCTTCTTGTGTTTTCCTGTGTCAATAGATTTTTCTTAAGATCTTCCTTTCTATTTTCAGCAGCTTTTCCAAGTTGGGTACGCATGTGGTCTCCACCTCGTATAAAATCACAGGCCTTATCACAACGTGGTAATGCCTTAACTTTGCATTGGAGGAGAGGTTCTTCTTACTGTAGATTTTAGCTGTTTAAAAGCTTAAATTTTCTAATTTGGTGGTTTTCTCTGTTTTTTTGAGAATAGGATATCTAGTCGCAACACTAGCGAATAATAATAATTATTATTTTTTTCTCTTTTCTTCTCTCTTCCCTTATTCAAATTAACTTGTTTCTTTTTACTATTAGAAGAAAATTGTTTGTTTTGTTTAAGTGTACCAATATCATTATTTTTTGTTATTAATTTTACTTTCCTCTTTTAATAAGAAGCATTATTCTTATTTATTTTATTCTTATTTTTTTTTTTATAAGAACATTTTATATAGTTAGGGGTGCCATTTGTATGATTATACCCCCTCATAATCAACTGTTAAAAATATATATATATATAACATAAGTTATATCAACCATGTAAGGCCCACCAGGCCGATCTGGTATAAAAAAAAAAAAAAAAACAGTTTTGTTTTTTAAGTTGAATTCGAATCTTCATTTTTAATCAATATATTACTTTACCCTAAATTTGTCAATTTAAAACTATCAATTAAATAAGAGAACAATGAAATATACATACATACATACATACATATATCAGTAAAATATAAGAAATTCTCTCGGTTATTTTTGGGATGTAGGTATTGGACAAATATATATTAACATTTCGATTCATTGAAAACTTTTCGAAAAATAATCGACCGTAAGCACTATCGATATCGAGCAGTAGACTATTACCGCATTGAACCAGTTACTGCAGCTGAGCCCCGCAACACTTACAAAGAGCTGTATTATTGGTAATTAATGAGGAGTCATGTTATAGCACTGTTAATAATACCCTAAGTGGTCTGTATGATTAATTATAACCCGCATTCATGATGAATAATTCAGGTTGTGGAATGTAATGAATGACCTTGCTCTCATTCATAACTTCTTAAATATCAAGAGGCCGATGACTCTTTCATAACTGAACAACTCAAAAATGACTAAGTACGTAGC
The DNA here is from genome assembly GCF_000696795.3 of Halyomorpha halys. Classification (NCBI taxonomy): domain Eukaryota; kingdom Metazoa; phylum Arthropoda; class Insecta; order Hemiptera; family Pentatomidae; genus Halyomorpha; species Halyomorpha halys. The sequence goes on along the minus strand of NW_027109191.1, from coordinate 443,133 downwards.
TGCTTCGTTTGAACAGTGTCACATCAGTTATAATAAACTATTGATATTATTTAAAATTTTACGTATTCAAAAAACACCATCGTAAACTATCATTACTTAGAATACTGAAGTACTCTTACAGACTACCCTAAAACTATTACAGTAGTTATAAATTAACATTAATTAATCTACGGAAAACCTCAAGCACAAAATAAAAAAAATCTTTTTAGCCCTAATCAGATATCAATCCTTTCAAGATGAACTCTCTAACCACCTGAACAACCAATTTCTATCCTTGGATCATCTGTAATTCTTGATCTACATGACTGTAATAAGGTCAATCTGGACATATGGAGTTGTGGTTTGGGGCTCCACTAAATCTCCGAATTCCTCTCGTATTCAATCCTTATAATACAAAATCCTTCGTAAAATCCTCAATGCTCCTTACTTTGTCACAAATAAAATCATACAAAATACAATATAAACTTTTAAAGAAGATAGAAATATATATATATATATATAATAGTTAACAAAACATTAACTTCTCAATTTTCATTCCATCTTTCTGTATCCTTTCCTGCATAGATTCCCTTTCGGGAGTAATAGTCAGCACTGATATAATTAAAATTATAGAATTAAAATATAAATAATGAGTTGAAATCTAACAACTTTCTTTCAAAAAGTTTTTTTTTCGTTTATAACTTTATTATTATTATTATTTTTTTTAGGAATTTATATCCTCTTTTTTTTCTTTATTCATCCGAACATACGGACTAAACGTTGATTGGATGACATAATGAATAAAGAAGTAAAAAAAAAGTATTAATTCCTGAAAAGAGAAAGAATATAGTTATAACGGAATTTAGAGAAATAAAAGCGTTGGTCACATAAGTTGAGCTCTTGGAACATGGCTCAAGTACTTGTTCACTCGGAATGGACGCAGTTGAGAATACAAGAGCTGTAGTGTTAAAATTTCAACGCAAACACCCGGACCATTAAGTTAAAATTAAAGTAACGAGCAGTGAGCGGTGGGCGAAATGAGAAATTGGGGGCGTGTTAATTGTTGTAACAGATGCTGTAAAGTATTTAGGCAGTTAATTTCGAGTGGGACCGCGTGGCAAATTACAGCGAGGCCTCAGGAATCCAGGCTCCATACACAGATTAATTGCTTCCTTTCTGAACAAGAGATCATCACTACTCATTAAGATGATGGCTAAAGGCGACTTGCTGGCTTTTGAACGCTGATGATACTGTTTCTGGCATCGTGTCCAGGTTCGATTACACAACGAAAAAATTTCTTAAAAAGGTAAGGTTTGGAACAATATCAAATAATGGTACACTAATAGCTATTCTAACTAGAAATACCTAGCTAATAAGTAAAATTATACACTAACTCCAAAAAGTATTGGTTAAGTCTCTATAATACAGAGGACCCCGAACTAATTAAAACAAAGGGGGTTCGGATTATTGAAAAATACGGATAACTGAATGCAAGAAAAAAATTCACATCATAAATAATAAAGAATTTTAATTGTCTTTACATACAAATATTTTTACAAATATCCTTGTTTAGAAATTTATTTTTTATCTATTTTGTTGTAATCTGAAATTTTTATTTGCTTGGAAAGGTCTAAACTTCCATCTAGTTACAAAAGACTCATTTATATGTATATGTGTCCGGCAATGGTTCGGAAAAAAAAGTATAATATAATTTATAAATTAATATATAAGAAAATGGTCAGGGTTAAGGTCAAAAAAAGAACAAATAGTTTAGAACTATTTTAATGTCCGACATTTCGCCCAACTTTACAGGGCTTCATCAGGGCTGAAACGATACAAAAAAAAACTGATAATATTACAACAATAAGGTAATTTAAGCTAGGATAAATATTATGTAAAAATAAAGTAATAAGAAATTATATATAAATAAAAGGAAGGAAGACGTAAAATAGTATCAGTATAAAATAAACTTGAATAAACAATGATAAGAATAAAAAATAAGTAACAATGACAAGAGTAAAATTTTTTTAGAAATACGTGAAATATACAATTAAAAAAGTACAGGAGATGTACATAAAACAAAAAAAATACGGGAAAAAAAAGAAAAAGAAAATCATAATAAACTCTCTAACCACTCAAACCCCCTAGTTTCTAATCTTGCATCCTCTTCCATTCCTGACAATCCTCCGAGGTGCCTGAAAAGAATATGGCCACGAGACCAGCTAATGTAAAGTGTCATTAAAGTGCTACCACTGAGTAGTTTCTCTAACACTCCAATTTAACTTAGATCAGATTTACTAAATGTATTATAATGTACAGTTGTAAATAGCAATAAATAAATATATAAAAAAAAAATTATACGATGTTTAATTTTAAAATTATGCACCTAACCTCTATAAAGGACAGCTCAATCCCTACAGCTTTATTATATTAACTATAATAAAATAAACCATACCTTTTAAGGACTATCATACTCAATTTTAATTTTTTAATATGGAATTTTAACCAAAGATAGGAACAATCGTTTTTTTTATTTATAGATCGCATTAAATTAATTTTTTTATTGCAAACCATAATTTTATTAAATAATCCTTCATATAAATCCATAAAAAGCCGAAATGGTGCTATTAAAGAAAAAGATTCTATTAAATTTTTGACTAGAGCCATCCATAGAAAAGACCCTAGAAGGGATAATTCCCATTAAGATGGCTATAAATCTTTGGATTCTATTGCCTCAGCTAAGTTCGTATCAGCTCGATCGGCGTGCGTTCAGCTTGATCAAATATTATTCAGACTCAGGAGCACACACGCTCCAATTCCATATATCAGATTTATATAGTTTATCTCATAAATAGAAATAATATTATCAGGGATATATTCGTTTGGAAGTTGCCACCATTTATTAAATATTCTACTGAAGTAAGATATATATATATGATTATTTTTTAAAATAATTTAAAAAAAAATTATTTATTGATATTTAAAAGTCTACATAAAATACATAAAGTAAATTTGAAGTAATATCATAATGGTGTGGTACAAGCATGTAGAGAAACTACCCATTGGTAGCACTCTAAAAATATTTTCACAATATAAGGTCTCGAGACCATCTTTTCAGACGCCTCGGAGGATTGCCCGTAATGAAAGAGGAAGCAAGGTTAGAAAATAATGGGTTTGAGTGGTTAGGGAAAAATTAAAAATTGAAAAAAAAACATTAATGATCTAGGCTCACCTTATGAGATATTCAAAACTCAAAATAGTAAAAGAAAACCATTTATTGCTAACCAAAATTTCACCTCACTTTTCTGGGCTTACTCTGCCCGGCTTAAAAATCGCCGATCCATTTTACAACCCTTATCACCAGGTCACCCTGACTCCAGCTCTCAGATTACCACTCTAAACTACAAAACTCTTCTAGTTTGCCAACGCATCGTTTTCTTCTTCAGGTATTTCTACTCTTTTTCTACCCAACATCTCTGTGCTATAATCAGAATTCACACTTCACAAGACTAACTTCAATTATCTTTGTAATCCCACAAGGGCCTTACTGGGAACAGCGCATCTTTCTTCTAAAATGCAGATCTGCCACAGTTTTTATAAAAGATACCGATAGTAACTGTAATCATTTCTCCATTACAACATTTACTAGACAAACGGTCCAAACTTCCAATCCATTACAAAAGACAGCATGACTGTTATAAGGCTTATATGGACATACGGAGTTGAGCTATGGGGCTCCACTAAACCATCAAATTCCTCCCCGAATCCAATCCTTACAGTCCAAAATCCTTCGTAAAATCCTTAATGCTCCTTACTTTGTCAGAAATCAAATTATCCATCAGGACCTCAATGTCCATTTGGCCAGAACCAGATACTAATCCTTCCATGATAAACTTCCCAACCACCCAAACCAACTCGTTTCTAAACTGGCTTCTCGTTCACTACCTAATAATCCTCCTAGGCGTCTCAAAAGAAGATGGCTTACAGATCTTCTCCTATAGAAATGTTTTTGGAGTTCTATCAACGGGTAAATTCTCCACATGTTTGTATCATGTCATAATATCACTTACAGCAAATTTACTTGATGTGTATATATGTATACAGTTGTAAATAACAATAAATAAATTATTAAAAAAAAAATCATTTCTCCAGTCTTTATCTCTGTTTCAATCAGTCAACAATCCCTGCTAAGTGAGGCGAAACGTTGGTTATCAATAAATAGTTTCCGTTTAATATTTTGATAACTTTATTGACCGCCACCCGGACTATCTTCCTACAATATACGGTGAACTATCTTCTTCCAATGGAATTTCTTTTGTACGTGTCATAAACAGAAGACACTAAAAGACAGATGAAAAAAAAAAGTTCCCAGCCATCAATGCCTACTATTTTTGATATTAATTAAACATTTAAACTATTTATAATTTATAATTTTTTTAAATTTTATATTATTAATAAGAAAGGAGTTTGCGAAGCAACAAGTCGCTGAATGATGACTTTCGAGAAATCAAAGTAAAATCGATCCCTTTAACTTCTGATTTTTCGCTGAACTTGGTAAAGTTTTGAGGATAATAATTAAAGACAGGCAATAGAATTGACCTGTACATTGAACTTATAACGTTACTGACCGCAATTAGTAAGCATATGTGCACACGAATGCGCGCTGAGGGGCGTTGACACTAACCGCTCGACGGTGACGCAGACTTGAAAACATCGGTGGTGATGGATGCGGCAGATAGGTCTATTATTATGATGGGAAGTCCCATCTAGTGATTCCTTCCAGGCCATATACCGCCTGCCATATTGCCCTCCCGATCTGCCTATATTTCATCCGGCTTTACGACTCCTCCTATAGATACAAATGAGGCTTGTGGCAATTCGATTCACTCTCGCACCGGTTTATTTCGAATCAGAAGTGATGGTCCCGTAACTCGTGGCAATAAGTCTCCCTGTTAGGTTTTGCTACATTTCGATACTCGTGTTTATCGGATTAGAGGAGTGAAAAATTCTTGTCATTTTTCTCTGTTCATTGTTTGAAAAATGACTGTTTGACGAACCCGCTATTTTTTTTTTTTTTTTTTAATAATTTATTTATTGTTATTTACAACTGTATACACATATATACAACAAGTAAATTTGCTGTAGGTGACATAGTAACATGATACAAACATGTGAAGAATCTACCCACTGATAGAACTCCAATGAAATTACTTGCGGAGAAGATCTCGAGGCCATCTTCTTTTCAGAAGTCTAGGAGGATTATTAGGTAATGAAGAAGAAGCCAGATTAGAAACAAGTGGATTTGGGTGGTTGAGAAGTTTATCATAGAAGGAATGGTAAATGGTTCTGGCCAAATCAGCAACATTTGGAACATTGATGTCCTGATGGATGACTAGATTTGTGACAAAGTAAGGAGCATTAAGGATTTATATAAATATAAACAACTAAAATAATTTAACAAAATAAGAGAATACAGAACATGAAATAAAAGTTTTTTATTTATTTATTGCAATTTACAACTCTACATAAAAATACAACAAGTAAATTTGAAGTAAGATCATAATGGTATGATACAGGCGTGTAGATAAACTACCCATTGGTAGCACTCTAATGACGTTTTTATTTTAACAGGTCTCGTGGCCATCTTCTTTTCAGGTGCCGTGGAGAATTGTCAGGAATAGCAGAGGAAGCTAGGTTAGAAACTAGTGGGTTTGGTTGATAGAGAGCTTATAACGGAAGAATTGACATCTGGTTCGGGCTAGATCGGTTACAAATGGAACATTAAGGCTTTAATGGATTATTTTATTTGTGAAATGTAAGGAGTATTGAGAATTTTTGATTGTAAGGATTGGATTGGAGAGGAATTTGATGGTTTAGTGGAGCCCCAAAGCTCAACTCCGTATGTCCAGATAGGCCTTATAATAGTCATGTAGATCAGTCTTTAGTAATGGATTGGCAATTTAGACCGTTTGTCTAGTAAATGTTGTAATAGTCGGAATCGACGAGCAGTCTCTTGTCTTTTTAGTCTTGTATGAGGATTCCATGGCAGTCGTTTGTCGAGATGTAGTCCTAAGTAACGGATCTGTTCGACAGGAATATGTGGGGTATTATTAAAGGATACTGAAAGGCAAGAGGTCATGGGTTTACGACGAAGAGTAAATGTGATTTGGTGGGATTTATTGGAAATAATTTTAATCATCCAGTATTGGTCCCATTCTTCAAGGGTGGTGATGTGGGATTGGAGGGTTTGGGATACAATGTAAAGATTTCATTGTTCACTGACAATAGACATGTGGCATTGGCATACGTGGTGAGAATAGTGTTAGGATGGGTTGGAATGTCAGCTGTGAAAACTGTATAAAGGATTGGACCAAGGATACTACCGTGAGGTACACTAGCAGACTGACGGAATAGGGATGAATTAGCGCCTTTTTTTAAAAATTTAAATCTAAATATTACCCACAGATCTTTTATATGCATTGTGGCTGGCTGATGTATCGAATCCTTACAATGCAATTATTCTTAGAATCCTCAATGCTCCTTATAACATAACAAAAAATATAAATACATCAACATTTGTTGCAGATTTGGCCCAAAATAGGTATTCCCCCTTTCATTCCAAAATCCTTACCAACACAAATCCACTAATTTTTAATCTTTCATCCCAGACTATCGTCGTCTGAAAAAAAAAGTCACGGGACCTTAATTTAATTATATTAAGGCAAGGCGTATGGGTCATTATTGCCTTAATTTCCGAATTAGCAAAGAATATCTTTGTAATTTAAGACTTTTGGGCTGTACCCTTGTACGTGAGCAAGGATCCGGATTCATGGCTACGATAATATTGAAATGTTAAACTATTGCAACGAGGAAACCTCTGATTAAATTTAATAGTAGAGATGGAATGATGGAGAAACTCAAAAAAATTATTCACGGTTTGTTTGTTATCCTGCAAGATGACATGTCCGCTGGTAAATTATGTAAATATTTGAGGGATTCATATGTTCGGCATTCATTCAAAATGTGTTTAACAGTAAGTAATGTTTCGCAAGTCTGGTATACGAGTGGAGAATCGCGGGCCATAAGAGCCGTGGGTCAGGCGCGTATGATCTATTTGATGGCGCGGCAAAATCACCTCCTCTCTGTGCACATTTCTAGTCGATATCGGGACCTTATAATTTAAAACAGTGATTGCATTGTCAAATGTACCCGTGAGTCAATCCTGTGGGTTCAATAGCCTTCAGGGATCCACCTAGCCTAATGAAGGAGGTACTCTTAAATGGGGTCGAGCGTGATTATGACCAAACTACCTCTTTGCACAACCGTTTGTCTAGTATCAATTCTTCCTTAAGATGCACCCCAGAAGCTCTCTTAGTTATTTTACAATGGCGATTTTAAGTCGTGTTTATTAAACAAACATTTTTTAAAAAGCTGTTGATATAATGACTTAATTTCATTTCAATTAGATTCAATAATACAATAAATAACATTTTTTTTTTTTTTATTTAATGCGAGCTACAGTTTCATGATATATTTTTCAAATAAGATAAAATTCTCAATGTTATGTTATTTACTTTATTCATGCGAGAAATCTCTTTTAGGTATGTTTTCCTATTCTCTAATTTATTCGAAACATAAGCTAGCTCGTATAAACAATATAATATTATCAAGAAGCTCTATTCAAAACACATGATTAGTAAATGTGTATACTTTAGGGGTATTCACGATCTTTAGTTTAACATGTTAAAGCGTGTTAAATGTAAAAATATTTCATCCTTTTACTATGTTTAACCAATATAACATATAACATGGTTGATAGTCTGTTACTAGGTCTGTTAAATGGAGAATGACGTCACGCAACAGACCAGCTGAGCTCGTGACTATTTTATTTGTTGTCGCGTTAGGTTACTTGCTCGTAGTTTTGGTTTTGATTGTGTTAGTATTGTTTTGGATGTTTTTATAACAAATAAAGCAATGGATGACAATAATAATAATGCAATGACAGTTGTCAGTTAGCTCATCTTGTTTCCCTTCCTCACAAGTCACTCAGATCAACAATGCACTCAGTAGCTAAACTTTTACACAAATTCCACTTTTCACTCGATTTAGGCATGTTGTAATAAACTACTTTAGTGAAAACTTATAAATAAACAATAACATGAAGTTTTGGAAGGAAAGGTTATAAAACAAGTTGCTCAAAAATCCGCTAGGAGCTCTTATGCATTTAACATTTAGCATGACTTTACATAGAGCTGCTCACAATCCTATACTTATAACATTTAACATGGTAAAACATTTTACATTTAATACAACATCATGAATACCCTTTTTATAAAGACTATTTGAAAGTAACAGATTACTTAATAAGTAATTACGTTACCTAACCGGAAAATATTACTTCAGCTTTACAGTTAAGATTCACCTATTCGTAAACTTATATTAACCCTTCAGATTTGTGAGTAATAAAAAGAATATAAACTACGAGAACAATTAAGTCTTGATAAGTAGACATCATACAACTGTATATATAAGTTACAGGCTGTCACTGAGAATGTCAGCTGACCAAGTACCCGATCAGCTGTTCCAATGTATATATACGTGGACGGATTCGATCGATAAACAGTCTTGATTTGATGTTCAGAGATGTGTTTATTTATCAATTTTTTTTCTTTTTTTATGAGTCTCCTTCCCCAGTCATGAAAATTATACATAGCGTCAGGGTGTGCAATATTTTGTAAGGAAGTACTGTTACAATACCAAAGATTGTGCAACAAGGTGATTTGGTAAGAATCACGCTCGACCACTAAATTTTTACCCAATTAAGGATAACTGGATAAATCCAGGAGTTAGTAGTACAGTGCCTTACCACTGAGCCACCCACTCCCATAGTGTAGGAAGACAGTAGGTCTCTCTTCCTATTGAGAACAGCCCACACCTCACCATTAGCTCTTTACCCTTATTTATTATTCACCCCAAGTTCAACCCCTACGCCTTCTTTAATCACCGTTTCGTCTTTCCCTTATTCCCCTACAGTCTGATTGCGATGCTATTCAATACCTACCAATTGTTTGGGCTCCCTCTGCGAGTCCCCTTGGCCGTTTTAACAAGGATCTGAATAAATATTTAAATTTATACAAATCTGTGCAGTTATGATAACTAGTGGTTTATGTGAAGGGAGTGGAAAATATCAGGAAAACATTCACAAGTCCTTGTCTCACACGTGTAAATAATGTGGTGATGTGTCCCAATTACAAAACGTTCACTTACAACATAACATAAGACTCCAAGTTTTGTGTACATTCGTGGGCTTGTTATAAGTTTTTTCGTAGGTTCAGTATTTTTGATTAAAAAAATTGAAGACCAAAGAAGGCGATGACCAACACATTATGAAGAAGACGGTAAGGGATGCGATCACAAGAAAATAAAGATAGTTAACAGCTATTTATTTGCCGACGTTTCGCCCCTCTTTGTAGAACATCATCAGGGCTAAAAAGATAATTTTCAATTACTTCAATGAAAACTATGTATAATTACTAGTCGAAATTAACGAGTCTGACAAGTAGGAGGAATAAAAAATGCCAAATATTTCAAAGCGTTAAAAAAAAAAAATTAATTTTTCATTCGAAGCCCTATATCTTTAAAACTACCAACAACACCAAAAAATCTAAGAGAATATTATTCAAAGTAGAGTAAATTTTCTGAAATATTAGCCCTAAAAGAGCTATTTACGTACAATAGTTCTCGAGATATAGCTTTTTAAAAATCAAAGATAAATTGATTTATAGTTGTTCAGTCAATAAGTTTGATTTATAAAAAAGTTTATTTCAGAAACCATAAAACGAACAGATGTCTGCCAGCAATCATATTAAAGCTAGTTAAATTTTCTAAACAAAAGATCATAACGTTTATCTTTGTATGAGTTTTTCTCTCGATATTTGACAAAATAAATTCACAAAATGTTAATTTCTAGTTGTTTGGATAAAATTTTCGATTTTTGAAAAAAATATATCTCTGGAACCGTACGACGTCCATATGTCTGCCATAATCCAAAATAAAGGAAATGTAATTTATTATGAAGTACGAGTAGTTTATGACGCGTATCTTCGTAGGGTTATTTTAGCAAATATCATGAAAACTACTACTCTTACGAAGAAAACGAGATATCACTCCTTCCATTATAAACTACCTAACCATTCAAACCCCCTAATTTCTAACCTTCCATTCCTGACAATCCTCCGAGGCGCCTGAAAAGATGACCACGAGACCTGCTAATATAAAATGTCATTAGGGTGCTATCAATCAGTAGTTTCTCTCCATGCCTGTAACACTATGTGTTAACTAAGATCAAATTTACTGAATGTATTATATAATATTTATTGAAATTTAAACTAACTCATAATAAAATATTTACAGTTCACTCCGACACCCAACCATATCTAACGAACATAAATTTTGACTGGTATTTATACATAGTTTTCATTGAAGTAATATAAAATTTGGGTGAAATTACCTTTTTTTCTCTTGGACTCTTGTACTATCATATATCTATAATCTACAGTCTACGATTAATTCATCATTAAACATACTATTAGTAACTGCAAATCATATATATCGCATTTATTTGATGTCCCATGAACAATGCTCACAGACTAGCAGCAGGATTATACTGTTTAAGCCTTGAGAAGACTGTTGCTCAAATTAATACCTGACTGTCAAAGCATCAACGCTAAGCGACCGACCAGAAATCTCGCTGTATACGTTGAGGGACGTAAATTAAATCCTATTTAACGTGTGTTTGCACCAGCAGGCTTCAGAACTTTAGACTGTTTCATTAAACTCGCGGGAACTCGACTGTAAACATCCCCTATATAATATTTGTCCAGGGCATGTGCCTTATTTATTCAACTTCCTTCTATAAAACAGAAGCTCGAATGTGAATATGCCCTAGTTCATGTTACATATTGTAAACGAGTTACCTAAAAACAGGAATACTCACGTACATAGAAGGCAATAAGGGTTATGAAATATACAGTATGTATTAAATTCATATAATATATATTTTATAATATAAAATTCAAATGCATAATGTAACTGGTAAGGGTAAAAAAAATATTAAAAAATAATTAATGAAAACTTTAATGGGTTCTAGTATTTCTTGTATAAAAAACAAAAACTAAAACTAGCTACTGAGATGATAAAACTCTACGGAATCCGCTATTTTACGTTGTTTTTTTTTTTTTTGGGAAGTGTCTTATATCGCTTATTTCATAGTGATAATCCCACTACGCATTAAAATTTTATTTTAGTTTTTATCATGCATAAAAGCAAGCCATCAAAGTTGTTATTACAATATCTATGGCATACTATGTAAAACATCTATCTACAGACTATTGTATAAAACTTGACTCCTAAGGTGTCCAGCCTGATCTGACGGTTATGAAAGGAGGTGATTTAATCCGAATCAGGCTCGACGGAATAATGAGGGCGGGTGGATCCAGGAGGGCCCTTGAACTCTCAGGGTTGACTCTCCACTACAGTATCAAAAATAATAAATTATCTCTCACAGTCCTTAGAGTCAATTGGACCTTACTACTAAGGTCCACCACTCACATTTCTATAATATTATATAAAATATAAAGACACTTATATAAGTACATACATATGTATTTATATAGTGTGAAACTATATTATAGGTATGCAAATATTTTTTAAAGAAATACTTAATTTTAACTGTAGCAAGATATTTTTTTTTATGAGTAAACTTGTTTGAAGATTGATGGAATTCATGCTTTTATAGCCTGTCTCCTGAAACAGGTCTTTCTGTTGAATAAGTGAATTGTTTTGTGTCGTAATAAAATTAGAGTTGTCCTTTCTACCGGTTTATGAATAATTCTCTTTCTCTATTTTTTAAAACTTTCTTTCTAGAAAAAAAAGCTTCATAAACACTGAATAAATAACGACGCCCAACTCGCCGATTCTCTTTAATATTTTTCTTCCTCTCTTTGCCCAGTAAGGGCGCAAAGGGTGGTTTTAAAAAGATATAAAAAGCAAATAGCCTAATATTTGAATATTCATTCGGTCTTATTAAATTTTATTCTGTTTTCATAAATATGTTAAGTATCTATTTAGGCGTCAAAGGAATCATTTATTATTTTGCTTTAATATCTACCTTGACCACATAGTGCAAATGTTATAATATGCCTTAATATCCCTAGCTATTCTAATGGTAGTAAATAAATATTATCTTTTTAATATATTACAAAATTCCACCATTTAGCTCTAGAGATTTAATTTTACTCTATGTTTATTACAGAGGGGAAAACAAGGAGAGATGTATTAGATTAAAGAAGAAAATATAATTACATATTGATAAATAATGGGGAAAAAAATAAAGAATAGTAAGGACAAAAATGGATAGAAAAAAAAATAATAAAGGAACAAAAAATACTTGTATTAATTAATTAATTTTTTTTTCGGCCTACACTCCCATCGAGTCCTATACTACCTAACCATGGTTGGGGGTCAAAGTTTTTCATTTAGTGGGACCACCACTCAATGAAAAAAGTCAACGCCCCAGGCCGTATTCGAACCATATACATAAAATTGGTAAGACAGTGTCTTAACCTCTGAAGTACGGGAGCCCAAAACTTATATTACTATTATATAATATATATTTACAGTACTATGCCTATACATCATAAGAAATTAATGTCTGACTAGATACAAGTATGCTGTGTATTTAGCAACCCAATACACATGGCCAGCACAACTATTGTGAATAAAGTTTGTCTCTCTTTCTCTTTGAATCCAGGCTGCTCCGAAACCGTAAGGTATAAGGTATAAGGGATAAGGTATTTGGGTATAAGGGCTCTGGTTAAAGAAGATGTAGTTGAATTTCACTATCAATATCACTATCAGCGTGTATTTGCTATCAATCTCACTATCAATAGACATTTACTATCAATATCACTATAAATATTACTTTACTATGAATACAGTATTATTTAGTTGTCAATATCTTCTATTTTATGTCTTTGAATTCTAATTGTAAAATTGTTTTAGTAGAATTATGGCACAAACAAAATTGATCTTTTTTTTCGTACCCTTCATAAAAATAAAATTAGTATTTCATACACATATAATATATGAAATGTATTATATATACTTTAATGAGTCTTCTCCATTAGTAAAGTATAAATAGTATATATGTGTATAATGATAGGATAATCGCTGAAGGCAATTATGCAAAAATAAGTTAATTAATTTATTTTGAATCCTGTAAAAACTATTATTATAATTGGATTCTTTTCCAAAGGCTTGTTTTGTGTTTACCAGTGACCAATTGAATACCTTTATTTCTATAAAATATCATTACCATTAATTATATGATATAATAAGTGGTTGTGTATTGGGTAATATGATAGTATGTAACTTACATTAAGGAACAAAGTGTTTATTTACAATGATTGATAGATGATGTTGTTAAAATGATTCAGATAATTGGTTGCCATAAAATATCAATTATTACATTATTACCTAATATATATCTGAATGAGTGCTGAGTTGGTTGATTGCGTGTAGTAACGTAGGAGTCGTCTTGTTCATAAGGATGGAGTCCAGGTCTCATAGCCGTTCTTAGGACTTCGTCTGGTCAAAGTGCATCTTGCCCTCTCTTCGGTCTTCTTGTTTGGTGCTAGGGTTGTTTAGATTGACCTGACTACCGACAAAGCAAACAGGCAATACCTGGTTTTAATAGATTTGTTCAGGAAGGACCCTTTCAACTGTGCTCATCGATTTCAACTTAGCTACCTGCAAAGTACCCTCTGTTGACAGTCACAAACCCGGCACAGGTATGACAAGACATATGGCAAAGATATAAGTAATATTAATAATTGCTAATACCTCGATACATAGCTATAAGTACACAAAATTGTTCTAAATTTAAATTCAGTAAAAAAAGGTAATTCAAAACTAGCGAGTAGTAGAAGATAATTCATAATTCATCAAATAATTTTCCAATTCCAGGTTTTTTTTTTTTTTATTACTCGATTTAACTATCTTAAAGCCTCCTCTTCCCGTTTAAAGCAACTATTTCAAAAGTGAAATAGGGGGGGGGGCGCCGTTCCCTGGCGGTCTTAGTGGGTTATCTTTTTCTCCTCTTGAGCTCTTGTGCTATCAGTTGAAGCAGAGTTAATGTTACTGACAGCACTAAGGTTAATACCTGAGCCCTAAGAATTATAATTAAATCATTTTCAGTTTGACTAAATGTTTCATCAACCAGTGCTGGCCCACCTCCTGTTACCATCAACCACGCATGCGTGAGATTGTATACAAGTTGCAATTTTAATTAAGAATAGGCCAATCAATGAAGTCATTTACTTAATAGCTTTCCTTATATGTCATATAATTTGCTAACAGATATATTAAATGATAAGCAAAATATGAGCCGATTAATTTATGTAAAAAAATATGTCAGGCTCGATATAACTTGTGCTAAATCCGCAATAAGCCAGAAATTAATAAACTTGTTATTTATGTTATTTTGTAACCAGTTGCTACTAGCTTTCTGCTGTTGCGGAATCATGAATCAAACGATATTGAATTACCTTTTACTTTTAAGTGTTTGTATCTTTTTTAGCCCTGATGAAGCCCTGCAACGTGGGGCGAAACGTGGGCTCAATATAAATGGTTTAATCACTATTTGAGTTTTATCCCTTTTTATTATTACACAAGATCAATCGGCGATCATCCTGTATAAAAATTTATTGTTTGAAATTTTCTGTACACGGGCTGTGTTGTAACTGATGTTAGGCCAAAACGTTGATTTTTTTAATCTAGTACTGACTTATCAGAAATTAATATAACACACTTATTTTTATAAGTCAATGGTTTTGAAAATTAATGTGAAATATCGGAAAGGAAATAAATTCATTAAGCACTCTTGAATTATGGAGCATGGCATTCAATTGAACACTCAATCAGTTCGCTGATGCGCGCACTGAGCTGTCATTGGTGAAACTACACTCATCTATTCCGGATTATTGATTTCATCTCTTCGGAAGCACTGTACTTCATAATCCTCGTGGTATTACAACGGGAGTTGGTGTAATTCTGCAATAGAGCAAATCATCGAAATTCAGGGGATAAATTTCCGACGTTCATAATTAAATATGGTGGATGGAAAATTAGAAAATCTGCAAATGGATTGATTTTCAAATATTTTATTTTATTGGTAGTACTGTTACAGATATAAATGTATATGTATATAAATTAATTAATTAAAAATTAATGATTCATATATTTAATTAAAATATATAGAACTATACAATAATTTAACTATTATGTTACATACACGTCAACATCATTACTGTAACGGTATAAAAACAGTTCAACATATTTTGAAGAATGTACTCACTATTTTCCAATAATAAACAGGATAGGACTGACCCCAAATTTATCAGAAGCTCTCACAGATGAGAAAGCTAAAGTTACATTAGTGTTTGAATTTTTAAAGGAACATCGCCTTCTTGATAATTTATAACTCTTCTTCAATTTTTATTTTTTTTTTATTTATTAATTTTTTTTATTTTTATCATCTTTTTTTTACTGTTATCATGTCATAGGCGTTGATGACCAGAGGGTTTTAC
>NW_027109191.1:418610-421687 GCF_000696795.3 Halyomorpha halys | reverse complement strand
AAAAAATTTTCAACTTTTTACGTTCCAGTAGGATTTCTCTATTTTTCCTTTTGCTCCTTCAGTTATTCATAAAATTCTTATATATATTGTATTCATTCATTGAACCAAGTAATGGTACTTCAATGAAGTACAACAAGAGGCCTGTTTCATAATGAAAGCTAATAGTATTAGCCCATAAATACAAGTACACAAACTGTAAAGTAACAGCACTAATTGTAAATTAATATAATTGTAAATATGTGTGTAAATTATTATATCATTATCATTAACTCCACATAAATTATTTATTATATTACAATTCGTATTAGTAATGTATGTGTGTGCTTAGTAATGTATCATCTTATTTTATTCTCATTATTATATTGATTCACTAATTGTAAATTTGTAGCTTTATTATTCACTTGAAAGTCCTTACAGATTTTTTATTATTTTTTAATTTGATTAAATATTTTTTAAAATTATTATTTTTACTTGATTTTAATATTAGTATTTGGTAATTAAATTATTAGTTGTATCAGTTGAGATCAATTCCTATTGCACTGATATAGCTTTAAAATTGTAGAGCCTCCACAAAGCTCTGATAATCAAAATTGTAATAATTACATTTCACTTATGTCTATCATTTTTATGTGTTATTTTGGCACCGACCGATATATGTTATCATTATTCGGACTACATTAAATGTTATTTTTTAATAATAAATAATAAATGGCGATCTGATAATGTATTATTAAGAGAGAGAACACTTGCTGTAACCAGTAAATGCTGAAATTACAAACGTACAGCAATAAAACCCAACACACATAAGTGAATAGACCCTCTGCCAAAGTTCCCACGAATTCTCTTTTTTACTTCAACTGTTTCGAGCAATTTACACTCTTTTACTGCTCCACATGTTGAATGTGTTAATTGGCCATCAATAAAACCAACCAAGTAGTGTTTTTTGTGTCACGCATCCTGCATAACATAACATAGGCTCCATCGATTACAAAATCCAGGATATCTCTTTCCCGATTCTTTTCGAAGGTAAAGGTCATAAACTTCTTTATACTCCATTAAACTAGCTTTAATTCGAGTGCTAATAGACATCTGTACGTCACTTAGTTCCTGAGATATAGATTTCTCAAAATAAATTAACTAACTCCTAATCTTTCGGTAGATTTTTAAGAAATTTTGGTTTATAAAAAGCTATATCTCGAGAACTATTGGACGTAAATAGCTCTTTTAGGGCTAATATTTCAGCAAAGTTATTCTTCTTTAAATAATGTTCTTTTAGCTTTTCTAGTGTTGTTGGTAGTTTTTAAGATATAGAGCTTCGAATGAAAAATTAATGTTTTTTTAAGGTTTTGAAACAGCCGCCATTTTTTATTCTCCCTACCTATACTTGTCAGACTCGTCAATTTTGACTAGTAATTATACATAGTTTTCATTAAAGTAATCAAAAATTGGGGTGAGATAACTGCTTTTTTCTCCTCTTGGGCTCTTGTGCTAAATAGGCCATACTCCACTTTCCCACGGGCATGAAAAAGACGACACACCAATGTGTCGCTACTGCGGAAACGATCTCACTGTTAGGCATATTCTCTCTGAATGAATCGCTCGCAAATCACACCAGCTCAGATTAAGAGGAAATGTTGAGACAGCAACTAAAAACTTTTTCATTTTCTAAAAATTATTAATGTTTGTGATTTAACTTAATCTACATATAATTCCAGAGTGGATATATAATTTAATATTATAATTTTCTAAATATGTTAATTGTAATTGTAACTTTGTAAATTTGTATTTACTAACTTTATCAATTTGTAAACTTTGTGTAAATGACTCTTGTTGTCGAAACATTTAGCATAAATAAATAAATAGAGGATTATATTCAACAATTTATTTTTCTTTTTTTTTTTCTATAGGTGCTATTACTAGTTAATAAAGCAATCATGAATCGATAAAGGAAGAGACAAAATGGAAGAAGGAATCACCGACATAGAGGATAGGAAGAGGGGGGTTAACAAGAAATAAACAAGGTTTAGCTGGGAGGTGGAAGGGAGTTGCCTTTTGTCGAGTTAACCTAACTCCCGACTCAGGGGCTAACAGAATTAATGTCCCTCAGATAGCTACGATGATACCCGAGTTATCGATAATTCTCTCTCACTCTCTCTCTGTCTCTCTTCTTCCATTTAGATCCCTATCCCTGGGAGTGTGGAGGGGAGGAGGGATTGTAATTGCCGAGCTGAAAAGAAGTGGATAACGAAAGCTTTGAGGTAGTTGATTGCATTTCGAATAAGTCCTGATACTAGAGGAACATTTTTTGTTAGAGTTCATTTGTCTTTTCATTTTAACCTTCAAAGGACACAAGCATATTGTAGTCAAACGTGTTTTCATCACTTATATATAAACTTTTTTTTAAAAAAGGGAGATCTACACATCAGTCAGATTTACGGTCATCATGCATATGCCAGACAGATGATTATCCGCGGCGCTAGTTCTAATCCGCCCTGGGGGTCGACATTACGTTCTGTGGCGAACCCAAGAAATGATAAGCTCAACCCCCTCCCCACTGTATGTCAGAAATGGGTTCATAAAAAATATATAATAGGTAAGAATTTAAAGATTTTGTACAGCAGTAGCCAATACCGAACACTATCAAAAGCCAATCAATCAAACATCAAGATTTCCGAGCTGTTAATTCAGCGTTCAAGGGTACGTGAAACAAAATCCACTACACGACGACATTTCTGAATAGTGAAATGGGATGTGCGAAATCCAAAATAATGATTGCATATATTTTATTTTTACTTATTTTGTTTTAAGTATAATTACTTTATTTTTATAGATTTCTGTAATATATTATTTTTTTAAGGCAATGTCCTTTGACTGCAGAAAATAATAATAATATAAAAGATTCTTAGTAAGCAATATCTAAAGAATACGTATTGTTGAAAAAATATAATATACCATTAACATTTCTTTCTGTGGAGATGTATAGGGTGTTTTTTTAAGCCCGATAGAACTTGAAATTGTAAAAAATAACACAAAAAATTAAATTGTAATCAAAATTTTTTTTTTATTCGAAAGATCAA
>NW_027109191.1:417255-418375 GCF_000696795.3 Halyomorpha halys | reverse complement strand
TCACGTATTGATCTTTCGAATAAAAAAAAAATTTTGATTACAATTTAATTTTTTGTGTTATTTTTTACAATTTCAAGTTCTATCGGGCTTAAAAAAAACCCTATATATAAGAAAGTAGATAAGAAGATTTAGATGAATCAGAATGATTTATGTCCATTTCGGGATAAAATTAATTAAAAATTATTTTCACTGATTTAGAAAGTTTTGGAATTTATTGGTCGTTGAAAAATAAATCTCGACCTTCAGACCTTTTTTCAATACAAATATTTTTTGAAAAGAAGCTCTAGGTATGAATGCGTTTTGTGCATTTCTAATTTTGTCAGAAAAAAATCTTTGGTTCTTATAAAATAAGTTGGAGGAAATTAATTTCTCATTAAAAAAATCAAAGCTTTGTAAATTAGTGAAAATTTAAAATACTGGCAAAATTAATTTTGTCCCGAAATGGACATAATTCATTTTGATCTGGAACCCCTTATAAATCATTAGAAAGGGGAATGTTAATCTTCTTATTATCACTATGACATTAAAAAAATATATCGATTAATATTATATAATGATTTTACGAAGCGATAAAGACATTTTGCTTGAATGAATCCGTAATTTATTCGTGAAGGGAACCTTAAGCTGAAGATAACTCCCAAACATGGGTCGAATGATTCGGCACTTCTAACGAAACACGTTTAATTAACGGCTATCAAGTTGTCTAAATGAGAAACCAGTGTGTCTGTCACCGAATGTCTAGATGTGGCTTTCGGCTTTCTTGTTAACCGGATTCGGCGGTTAACCCATTACCTATCCTAAAAAAAATACTAATTTAGCATATTATCTGTAAGAGATATAGTATTAATTAATACTATTTAAATAATATTGTTAGGGCCAATAGTATATTCACAATTTAATTAAGATTAAAATCTGTACCACTACAACCTATGAATAAGTAAGGGGTTCATCAGTACTTTGTACAGAAGCACTCGTTCTTGAACAACGATTGTGCTAGCTGATTTATTCATGATCACGCTCAACAACCAGAGTTTTACTCAATTATCGCCCTTTTTGGCCAGAAAAAAACTAGTTAACAACCATAATGTAGAGAAAAAATTAAAAAAAAAAAAAAAAAAAA
>NW_027109191.1:405760-416603 GCF_000696795.3 Halyomorpha halys | reverse complement strand
TAAATGTTTTGACCTGGGCAGAATAGCCTGAATGAAGTTTTTAAAGTGTTAAATTATATGTTTTCATAGTGATATTGAGGTAAGGTAAATTATAAATAGTAATATTAAGTATTTAAATTGTTTGTAGGATCATACATATAATAGAAACTTTTTGTAGTAGATTGTCCCTGAAGATGGCCGGAATTGGCCGAAACGTTGGACGTGTAAAAGAAATAAAGGTTTTGAGACTATAACTGGATAGTGTTTTGAATTATTTATTAAAATATGATATTGCATAGGTATGCATTTATACAAAAAAATTACAAACAACTAAAATATTTAATATAATAATTTAAAAAAAATTGAATTTGGAACTGTATTTACAAAACAATACATCTAGTAAATGTGATGTTAGATAACAATGGTATGATACAAACATGTAGAGTAACTATCTATGGGCACAATTTTTAGATTAGAAGGTCTCGAGGCCATCTTCTCTTCAGGCGCTTCGGAGGAATATCAGGGATGAACAAGGTTAGAAGCTAGTGGGTTTTGGTAATTAGGGAGTTTATATAATATAGTTTTATGGAAGCAATGATATCTAGTTCGAGCTAGATCAGTTACATAAGGAACATTAAGGTCTAAATGGATGATTTTATATGTGATTAAGTAAGAATCATTGAGGATTTTGGATTGTAAGGATTGGATATGAAAGGAATTTGGAGGTTTAGTGGAACCTCAAAGCTCAACTCCATATTCCAGATAAGACTTATCATACTTATGTAAATGAATCTTTTGTAAATGATTGGAAATTTAGACTGTTTGTCAAGTAAGTACGGCAATAGTCGGAGTCGACGTGTAAATTCCTGTTTTACAGTATTGTGTGAGAGCTTCCAAGTTAATTGTTTTAACCTACATTTAGTATCTGTTATCTAGTTATAATGTTTTTTTGGATCCTTGATGAAGGCTTGAAATTCAGACCAAACCTTCGGCACAGATAAAATAAGCTTTAGTTTACAAATATTTTAAATATATTTATTTAGAAAAAAAAATTTAAATAATAATGTTATGAAAAAATTCTTTAAACTTCAGTAATAAACTAAAATATTGATAACAAGCACGTTTAAACTAGAGTGCAACAGTCCATTAAGCTGTTTCCGTTCTCAGGCTGCAATTCGTTGTCTTGTACTGCTATCATCCAAACAATGGAATTGTTCTCGAAAGATCAGGTAAATGATATAAAAATGTTTTTAATTGGCAACAGTTTCAGTTGATGAATTTTGCATTATATTATATTTAGAATCACATATGATATCTTAATTAGAACTTTAAATTAAATAATAAAGGCGTAAAGAATCCGAAGATTCGATGCCAATAGTACCAAACACTGTTTTCATAAATTTGTCCAATGACTCCCTTCCAAGCGAAAATCCAAAAGATTTAGTACAAGAGCCGGGAAGAAAAAAAGGCAGTTTCACCCCAATTTTTTATTACTTGATTGAAAATAGGTATAATTACTAGTTAAAAGTGATGAGTCTGCCAAGTATAGGTAGGGAGAATAAAGAATGGCGGCTGTTTCTAAACGTTAAAATTAATTAATTTTATTATTCGTAGCTCTATATCTTTGCAACTTCCAACAACATTAGAAAATCTAAGAGAGCATAATTTAAAGCAGAGTAATTTCGCTGAAATATTAGCCCTAATAGAGATATTTACATCCAATAATTCTCGAGATATAGCCTTTTAAAATGCAACATCTCATAAAAATGTACTGAACTATCAGTGTAGTTAATTTATTTTGAGAAATTTATATCACATGAACTATGTGACGTAAATATGTCTATTAGCAATCAAATTAAAACTAGTTTAATGAGCTATAAACTAGTAAATGACGTTTATTTTAGTAATATAAACTAATGTCACTGTAATCGAATATTTTTTTTTTAATTTAATTTTATTTATACATGTTTTCTTAACATTAAATATTGCTATGATATCAGTTTATATATTATAGATTGAAACTCGTCAATTTCTCAGAATAATGATTGTATTCTTACTAGTAGATTTACTATCGTCTTTTGTATTCCTTGTTTACTCAAATGATTATACAGCTTCTGACAGTCAATATAAACGTAAGTCATTTTTTAGATCTACATAAAGCAAATTAACTACCCCGTTGTATTCCAACTTTTTCATTTATATGACGTAATGAAAAACTTTGATCAATAGTTGAATGATTTCGCCTAGGGGTGACGGGTGGCAGCGTGGTAACACGCCTGTCTGCCAATCCAAAGGTTGCGAGTTCCAGATTCCGGCTCTATCTGGGATTTTTCAAGAATATAATTATGAAATACTCACTCACAGCCTCCCCCCCGGGCATCTGTGAGGCCCCACTGAAAGACTGAAAAGACAATAAATTGCTCGTCGATTCGGAATATTACAACATTTACTTGACAAATGGTTTAAACTTCCAATCCATGACAAAAGACTAATCTACATGACTATTAGAAGGCCTATCTGGACATATGGAGTTGAGCTTTAGGGCTCCACTAAACCATCGAATTCCACCCGAATCCAATCCTTACAGTCCGAAATCCTTAATTTGTCACAAATGAAGTCATCCATCAGGACATGTTCCATATGTTGCCGATTTGGCCAGAACCAGATACCAATCCTTCCATGATAAAGTTCCCAACCAACCAAACTTACTTGTTTCTAACCTGGCTTTTCCTTCATTACCTACTAATCCTCTTAGACGTCTGAAAAGAAGATGGTCTCGAGATCTTCTCCGCTAGAAATGCTATCGGAGTTCTGTCAATGAGTAGTTTCTCCATATGTTTGTATCATGTCATTATACAACCGACAGCAAATTTACTTGTTGTATATATTTTTGTACAGCTGTAAATAACAATAAATAAATAATAAAATAATAGTTTTTGCCTTTTTTTTTCTGTTATGATCTCCTCTTGTGGAAGTCTGGTGAGTCAATTCATAAAAAAAATTTTTTTTAGGTTAGTGACTTCCTTAACCTGTAAGGTCAAAGTAAGGAAATATAGAGTAATGTGCTAAGGAGTAGTGAAGATGCACAAATTGTGACATGATTTCCTATATGAAATTATGAGGTTTAAAGTACATGAATATGGGACAGTGGTCCCGAAACGTTGTACCATGTTATGATAATATAATAAAAATTTCATTTAACTGGAAGTCATTAATCTAAAAAAAAAAAATGTATGAAGAATTTATTGTTTTTTTTTAGCACACTGTACTTGAATTCCTATTTAATTATTTGTTGTGTATAAAATAAAGATGCTCCTTATTCTTATATGCACTAAATGAGACCTTTAAATTGCAGAAAAATATTCTAAAAATAATTTAATAATAAAAAAACTTATATAAAAATTATAAATGATAAGTGAAACGACTGCTATCTGATGGATACCGTTGTACTAACAATTGGATAAGCGGAGGTAAGAATTTAAGATATCAACGAGAGCAGAATTTATTTCCCTGTCACCCTTTAGGGAATTTACCCCACCTACACACTGGGGGACGAATGATTTCGAGAGTGGAGGTGGCCGGGGGAATCAAGAGCCCCCGAAGTGCGATAAATAGCGAACAATCCCAGAGGAGCGTCTCCAGTCTTTCGCCACTTCTCCTTTTGGTCGCCTGCCAGCGTACTTGTACCTGTTGTTATGATACCAAGAATCCGTGAGAGAGCTTTAAAAAATATATATATAGATATTTCCATTTCCTATTCTATAATAAAGTCAAATAGCATTAGTCCATAAAAAACTACTAATTCCAAAGTACAAGCACTAATACTTCCACTTACCTATATATCGAATACACAGTAAGGGGAAGATAATTTTGATCTGGTATCTATGAGCTCTATTATCCGTTGTAGAGCGGAATTACTCAATTTAAGTGTAAAACCATGGATGCATGATATCAATAACTACCCTGGATGTAATTCTGAAGAAAAGGAAGATACCATTCACTTCTTGGGAAACTGTCACAAATATATTGAAATTTATTTTTTTTAAACATTTATTTATTGTTATTTACAACTATATAACATATATACTACAAGTAAATTTGCTGTAGGTGAGATAGTGACATGATACAAACATGTGGAGAATCTACCCATTGATAGAACTCCAATAATATTTCTAGCGGAGAAGATCCCGAAGCCATCTTCTTTTCAGACGCCTAGGATTATTAGATAATGAAGGAGAAGCCAGGTTAGAAACGAGTGGATATTTAAAATTAAAGTCATGATCTGGTTAAATCATTAATCTAGTTTTGGCCAAATCGGGAACATATGGAACATTGAGGTCATGATGGATAACTTGATTTGTGACAAAGTCAGGAGCGTTAAGGATTTTACGAAGTATTTTGGACTGTAAGGATTGGATTCAGAAGGAATTCGATGGTATAGTGGAGTCCCAAAGCTCAACTCCGTATGTCCAGATAGGTCTTATAATAATCATGTAGATCAGTGTTTTGTAATGGATTGGCAATTTAGACCGTTTGTCTAGTAAATGTTGTAATAGTCGAAATCGACGAGCAGTTTTCCTGTCTTTTCAGTCTTGGATGAGGATTCCATGTCAGTCGTTTGTCGAGATGTAGTCCTCAATAACGCATCTGTTCGACAGGAATAAGTGGGCTATTATTAAAGGATACTGTTAGGCAAGAGGTCATTGGTTTAAGACGAAGGGTAAATGTGATTTGGTGGGATTTATTATAGTGAAATTAAAAATTAAATTAAAACCTGTACCGCTCCAACTAAGAAAGGGTTAAGGGTGCAGTTCTTTGTATGGAAGTACTGTTACTATACCAACGTATGTGCAAGGAGGTGGTCAGAATCTTGACCGCCAGATTTTTGCCCAAAAAAAAAATTACTACCACCATGAGGTGAACACAGTGCTTTACCGCTGAGCTATCACGCTCCCAACAGGCAAAGTTAATAACACTAATTATTAAACTTCAATGTCGCTTACATGTATAATTCCAAAACTTATAGTTATAGCGAGTTAGTTAAAGGGAGCCGTTATTGTTGCTCAATCTAGAACACATACGTTCCAAACAATAATGCTTCTTTTTAATTAAATTTAGTTAAAATATTTTATAGATTTCAATTTGGATTTTGCACCTCATTTATAAGGCTAAATGTTGAATTCGAAACCCGAGTTGTTGCAGTTAGCAGCATTGTGTCTTATCACGGTGCCACCGTGCACTCGCTAAAATATAACTAAATTTGAGGAGGTGCAATAATTTTTTAAAAATTTTTGGCACGATATTGACCAATTTTTTTATTATTATATTTGTAAGAGAGTCATGACTCATATATAACTTTTGTTTTCCCCAACTATACTTCGAAATGTGAGTAACAATCTAATCATATGGCTGATGCTAGCGTCAAATCTCTAAGACTTTCACTTGCAAAAACACCCAACTCTATCGATAACAATATTATAATTTTCGTCGCTGTAAAATATGTATGCATTATTAATTATTAATGAGAAGGATTATGGAAAAGGGATCATTTTGTCTAACCGGTTAAAGCAGAGACGAGAGGTGCGTGTTTTGGTATGCGTTCCCTCACGTGACTGTTTCCATTATAAGTGAAAAAAGACAATTGAACAGTTTATAATGAATATAAATGGGCTGGTGACAGTGCCTTTCAGAATGGCTAAAGCGATTTATAAATTATAATATACGCTTATATTAAAACGAGTTACATATGGGGAACCTTACGTGAAGTGGTACAATTTTTTAATAATAAATTTTAATAATTTATTTATTGTTATTTACAACTGTATAAAAATATATAAAACTGGTAAATTTGCTTAAGTTATAAAATGGCATGATGCAAGGATGTGAAGAGTCTACCCATTGATAGAACTCCAATAACATTTCTAAAGCAGAAGATCTAGAGGCCATATTCTTTTCAGTCGCCTAGGAGGATTATTAGGTAATGAAGGAGAAGCCAGGCTAGAAACAAGTGGGATAGGGTGCTTTGGAAGTTTATCATGGAAGGATTAGTATCTGGTTCTGGCCAAATCGACAACTAATGAAACATTGAGGTCTTAATGGATAATTTGATTTCTGACAAAGTAAGGAGCATTAAGGATTTTGCGAAGGATTTTGGACTGTAAGGATTGGATTCTGGAGGAATTTGATGGTTTAGTGGAGCCCCAAAGCTCAACTCCGTATATCCAGATAGGCCTTATAATAGTCATGTAGATCAGTCTTTTGTAATGGATTGGAAATTTAGACCGTTTGTCTAGTAAATGTTGCAATAGTCGGAATCTACGAGCAGTTTCTTGTCTTTTTAGTCTTGTATGAGGATTCCATGTCAGTCGTTTGTCGAGATGTAGTCCTAAGTAACGGATCTGTTCGACAGGAATAAGTGGGGTATTTAGAGAAGATCTTGAGGCCATATTTTTTTCAGACGCCTCGGAGGATTATTAGGTAATGAAGGGGAAGCCAGGTTAGAAACAAGTGGGGTGCATAGGAAGTTTATCATGGAAGGATTAGTATCTGGTTCTGGCCAAATCTAATGGAACATTGAGGTCCTGATGGATAATTTGATTTCTGACAAAGTAAGGAGCATTAAGGATTTTGGACTGTAAGGATTGGATTCAGAAGGAATTCGATGGTATAGTGGAGCCCAAAAACTCAACTCCGATCTCAACTCCGGAATCGACGAGAAGTTTCCTGTCTTTTCAGTCTTGTATGAGGTTCTATTTCTGTAGTTTGTCCAGAAGTAGTCCTAAGTAATGTATCTGTTCGACAGGAATAAGTGGGGTTAAAGGATACTGTTGGCATGAGGTTATGGGTTTACGATGAAGGGTAAATGTGATTCGGTGGGATTTATTATAGTGAAATTAAAAATTAAATTAAAATTTGTGATTAAAAATTAAGGGTGCAGTGTTTTGTAAGGAAATACTGTAACTAGACCAACGGATGTGAAGGGTAAATGTGATTCGGTGGGATTTATTGGTATTTGTTTTAATCCTCCAGTTTTGGCAACATTCTTCAAGAGTGGTGTAAATAAAATTCAAATTTGAATTTATAATATGATTCTATTTTTAATATTTTATAATTATTAATGAATTAACTTCTTCGTCTGTTTGCTTACATATTATTAAATATTAGCTTCCCAAACTATGGAATTTCATTAATGCCATGAAAATTGTGACTGCAAACGATGTGTTTAAGTTAACAATTATATAAAATGTAATATGTATTTAAATCTTACAGCTTACGAGTTTATAAAATATATTTAAAAATGAGAATTCAGGTTAAAATCAAATGTGTTAGATAGTTTATGATGGAACGACTGGTATCTGCCTCTGGCCAAATCGGTAACATAATTGTCTGAATAACTATAAATCAATTCATTTTAGCATATTTCATGAAAACTACTACTCCTACGAAAATAAACGTCATAAACTACTTTATGGCTCATTAAACTAGCTTTAATGTGAGTGCTAATAGACATCTGTCAATGTCTCAAATGATTTTAGAGATATAGATTTTTCAAAATAAATTCACTAACTACTGATCTTTCAGTACGTTCAATACAACATTTATATGAATTGTTGCTTTTTAAAAAGCTATATCTTGAGAAATATTTAACGTACATAACTCTATTAGGGCTCATATTTTAGCAAATTTACTATGGTTTAAATTACGTTCTCTTAGATTTTCTTGTGTCGTTGCTACTTTTTATGATATAGAACTCCGAATTAGTAATTTAGAAACTTCTTTTAACGTTTTGAAACAGCCGCCATTTTTTATTCCCCCTACCTATACTTGGCAGACTCATCAATATTTACTAGTGATTATACCTAGTTTTCATTAAAGTAATCAAAAATTGAGGTGAAATTACTGCCTTTTTTTCTTCCCGGCTCTTGTACTAAGAGGAATTCGAAGGTTTAGACCGTTGGTTTAGTAAATGTTGTAGTAGTCGGAATCGACGAGCAGTCTCCATGGTACAATTTAAAATATATTTTTAGAATAGAAAACAATTTCAACGATATTTTAACTTCTGCTAACAGTTTATGTAGTAAAAATATTACTGCATATATGATATTCCGGTGATTAAATTTGTTACAATACTATTATTAAGTTCAAAATAATAATCCACCAATAATACTTTATTTTCAAAAATCTAAAAGCGCTTTGTAAGCCACGTTTTGCATCCGTAAAAAACATTAGGAAGGATAATAGTTTTGTAAATCTAACTTTTCCATTTTTGGACAGACTGCGCGAGCTAAGAAATTTCGAAATTGAAAAATAACAAGCATTTCTTGACTTTCATCTCGCTTTAATTTCCTCATCTATTTCGTCTTGTCTATTTATCATAGAATCCAAATCCATTAACCTAACTACCAGTTAAAATGTATTTCGTCCTACATCTATATCACCGAAATTGCTTGAAGTTTCTATTGCTAACAATATGTTTTGTTTAATCCATATTATTTTCGAGACTTATTTCCTTATTAGAGTTTATCAACGTTGTTTTAGAGTCCTTACTCAATAATATCAAATCACCTGTCTACCCAAGAACAGGTATTTCACAACCTAAAGTTAAACCATTTTCTATATGCATAACATTTTTAATAACGTATTATAGCGCTATAAAATAAAACCTATAAAGATAGATGTTTAAAATTCAGTCACATAGATAAATCAACCACCATTCGAGACTTAATTAACTCTCTCATTAACATCGAATAATCCAAATTAGTATATAAATGAGCTGCACCATAAGCTCAAAAGAAGATAAAATATTTGACGAGTGTTACAGAAATAGGTTATGACGAGTTCCCTACTCATAAGTTCCTACTCAAGACTAAAGATTGTATTCTCGGAAACTTCAGACACAATAAGTTTTCCAACAGTGTTGAAATGAGGTCACTGGAAAGAGGCGTAGATAAGACCTAGAGGTGCACAATTGACTACTCTTATCAGATAGTCTCTGACATATCCTGTTTAAATGTTCCAACACTTTGCACTAACTAAATTCTTTTCCAAGTACCAACATCAAGAGAATGAAATGTTTATGTGCAACTGACTTCGAAAGATTATAAAGAACAATGAAAATTATTTTATATTTTTCGATTTTCAACATGTCGACATTTTTAAATTTAGTACAAAAGGTTACATTATTATATTTCTTTCCGGGATATATAAATTTTTTTTCCTTCAAAATTCAACTTCAAAATATCGCAGGATGGTTTCGGTGTGTGTGGCCGGTTGTTATGTTGTATTTAAATTTATTTTTTTATCTGTTCTATTTTATTATTATTTAATTATTTTTTTAAAAGTTTTTCTTTGAGCTCATTTCTATTCTAGTTTTTATTTTCAAATTTTATCTCAAATGTTTTATTTTATGTTTTTTTTTAAATTTTGTAAATAATTATATATTTATTATTTTATGTACAATTTTGTGACTACAAATAATCAATAGATATGCAACATTGTATGCATGTAATCTAAATTTTGCATGGTGTATTCAAAAATTATTTAAAACTCATGCATCTTTTTAGGGCTTACTACAGAGGATATATATACATTTTTTTTTTTTTTGAAAGGTAGAAGAAATACCAAGAAAAATTCAACTGAGACCTGATACAGTTTGCATAGAAATATAAACAAATTTTATGGTCGAATAGGGACCTTTGACTTTTATGCCTGTGGGTCATACGATTATAGGGTCGTAAGGAAGGGAAGGGGAAGCTGGAGCGAAAGGTCGACTTCACTTCAAATCAATAACCTCAAGTCCAATCTATTTATTACGATTGAGAATACCCTTTGATATTAGGGAGAAAAGGGTTTCTCAGAAAATAAGCTTCTAAAGGCAACAGTAAAAAATAATAATAATAATAAAATATAAGTTTATAAAATAAACTTTAAACAATGTAATAACAAGTGCTGCAAAGATGAAACATAACAAAAATTGAAGAATAGCCATAAAAATATTAATGCCACAGCATTAGCGAAACATAGCATAGAAAGTAAACATAAAACCAAGTTAAAAAAATCAAAGCAGTTGACGTAAAAATTAGAAAATATTTTGAATCTAATAGTACAAGAGTCGGGAGGAAAAAAGGCAGTTATTTTATCCTGATTTTTTATTACTTTAATGAAAACTGTGTATAATAGCTAGTTAAAACTAATGAGTCTGCCAAGTATAGGTTGAGGGAATACAAAATGGTGGCTGTTTCAAAACCTTAAAAAAAAAAATTAATTTTTCATTCGGAAAATACCAACAACACTAGAAAATTTAAAAGAACATTATTTAAAGAAGAGTAAATTTGCAGAAATATTAGCCCTAATAGAGCTATTTACGTCCAATAGTTCTCGAGACATAGCCTTTTAAAAAGAAAATTTTCATGTAAATGTACTGAAATATCAGTAGTTATAAAAGTGTATCTTGGGAACTATTGAATGTATATAGTTCTATTGGGACTCACATTTTAGTAAATTTACTCTACTTGAATGATCATCTATTAGGTTTTCTAGTGTTGTTGGTAGTTTTAAAGATATAGAGGATTTTTAACGTGTTGAAACAGCCAATTCTCACTTGGCAGACTCATCAATTTTTTTACTAGTAACTATACATTTTTTACTAAATAATTCAAAAACACTATCCAAATTATAGTCTCAAAACATTTATTTCATTTACACGTCCAACAAAATTGATACAAGAAATCAATCGGGATTAATATATAAAATTCCCTGTCTAAATTGTCCAGCTATATATTGATATGTATGAGAGGTACCAGCTGGGGTTTTTTTAACTTGAATGATATGTATGAGAGGTACCAGCTGGGGTTTTTTTAACTTA
>NW_027109191.1:405159-405710 GCF_000696795.3 Halyomorpha halys | reverse complement strand
AACACAACTAAAGTCATATAAATACTCTAGATCAATGTACTTTGTAACACGGTGAGCATGGTTTTAAAAGATAAAAAATGAAAAACTAAATAACCTTTTGTTAAAAAAATAGAAAAAAGTAACTAAGTTGTAAAATACTAAATAAAGAAAAAATTAAAATGAACTTAAGAAAACAAAAACTAATATCAAAAAATAAAGATTTTTTAAAAAAAATATTAACTCCCATGTTTCCAGAGATGTCAACGCAAGTATGGTGGAACGCGAAATGAGAAAGATTTATTGCTCAATATGTTTAAATTTAATGGTTTAGGAGTGAGGGTGTGGGGAAAGTAGTGGGGGAAATAGTGGAAGGAGTGGGGGGAGGTAGTGGGGGGAGCGGCGTTGACATCTCTTGAAACGAATGTTCTACGCCGCTCCCCCCACTACCTTCATTTTTTATCTTTTCGATCAACGAGGTTTCTTCTTTCTTTTTTTAAATAAACTAATTTAATTCTACTTTTAGTTTTATTTGACCAGGGAGGTTATTTTGTATTATTATTAAATAAGTTTAT
>NW_027109191.1:400743-402360 GCF_000696795.3 Halyomorpha halys | reverse complement strand
GCCCCGTACACGGCATAAATTATGGCATCCCTTGTAAAGGACGTTCCTACCAATTTACTATGGCTAACAACATTAAAACCGTTTTTAAAATCAGTACCAAAGATGGCAGGTCGGTAACTTCAAATACTAAAATCATATAAGGAGAGATACAATAGTTTCCTTTATTTAATTGATTGCATGATGATTTAGTTGTTTTTTATTTAGTTTTTTTCTCATAGAAAGGCACTTGCAGGACAGTTAGCTTCGGTTTTGTAAAGGATTATATTTTTTCTGGATTATTAACGCGCATAGGCCTTAACTTTCGGGTTCCACCAAATAAGCTTAAAGTTAAATTCCGTAAGGGGAAATGGAAAATAAACGTACGCGGTCTGCAAAACCACCAGGAAGAAGTGAGAAAAGTGGGTTGGAACATGAACGACAAGAAGAAGGAACTGTTCATGAGGTACAGGAAGCAGGAAATTCGGAATCAATTGGGGAAACGGAGACCATAGGTCAACAAACAATTCCTTCACAGAGTGGAAACATTACTGGAGAAATCCCTACCGGACCACAGGCAACGGAATATAACTCAATAATGGCCTTGCTACAGAAATTGATGGAAGAAAAGAAAGAACGAGAGGAAGAAAAGAAAAAACAACAACGGAAGTATGAGGAAGAAAAGAAAGAACGAGAGGAAGAAAAGAAAAAACAACAACAGAAGTATGAGGAAGAAAAGAAAGAACGAGAGGAAGAAAAGAAAGAACGAGAGAAAGAAAAGAAAAAACAACAACAGAAGTACGAGGAAAAAAAAAAGAACGAGAGGAAGAAAAGAAAGAACGACAACAGAAGTATGAGGAAGAAAAGAAAGAACGAGGAGAATATATTAAAAAACAAGAACAGAGGGATGAGAACTTCAATAAAGCTATAGAAGACTTCAAGAGAGAGTGCTTGGTGAAAATAGACGAAGAGGCGAGAGACTGTGAACAGAAAAGAAAAAGCATTGCAGCAGACCTTCATAGAAAAATCGACGACGTGGAACTTAGCTGCCAGGAACACCACTCGGCCTGTAATGAGAGGAATAACTCGGTAGAGGAGCGGATTGGCCGAGAGGTAAAAAATCTAGGCGACCTAATAGAAGCATTAAGAATTCAACAAGAGGTTCAGCTCACGAACAAGGTCCAGACCGGCGAGGAAAAAATAAAAAAAATACTGTATGGATCTCATCAAATCTGGGAGACCAGCAGTCCAAGAAGGGCTAGAGACGCCATCGAGCCATACACCGCCGGTAATAGGAGGTGCATCGTCGCAGGGAGTACGAGACCGAACCTTGGTAGATGTTTGGAATTTAGGATCCTTCACTGCACAAGGAAGACAGCTTTCAGAAAAATGTAAGTTCTCAAATAGTAAAAAACATGTCCCAACGGAATTCATTAGTCGCCTTCAGTTAGAATATGATACTTACGGGAAATTTATGCTTCTGGAGCACTTCTTAAAGGACCATCTACTGGACGATGCATTAGCTTGGTACTCAACCAGCGAGAGTACTATGACAAGCTTTGAAGACTTCAAGGAGAAGTTTCTATTAAGGTTCCACGGGTCTAAATATGATCAGATAATTTTTGAAGAGCTCAGCTGTGG
>NW_027109191.1:397153-399441 GCF_000696795.3 Halyomorpha halys | reverse complement strand
GAGATTTTTAAACCCAGTCTTGATTCAGGCGAAAAAGACATAAAGGACAAGATAAAACAGATTAAAGAAAGCCAAGCCCACGTCCCCAGTGAAATCATCGAAGAACTAGATGAAATGCTACATAAGTACTCAGACGTCTTCTCCAAACGCCCGGGGCAGATTAAAGGGTATAAATACGATTTAAGGTTGATGGACGATGAACCAGTCCGCGTGAAACCTTACCCGATCCCATTTCATAAAAGGAAAGCCGTGAGGGAAGAAATAAACAAAATACTCGAAGACGACATTATCCGCACGAGTAAGAGTCACTATCTAAACCCTATTGTGGCAGTGAATAAGAGCGATGGTCGGGTCAGACTTTGCTTAGACGCCCGGAAGCTCAATAATAAACTATATGCCGACTATGAACAATCGGAGAGCATCGATGAAATTCTCAAATACTGCAATGGCAAAAGAGTCTTTACTACCATAGACCTCACAAAAAGCTTCTACCAAGTACGTCTGAGTGAGAATTGCTGGATATACACGGCATTCATGCACGAGGGAAGGATGTATGAGTTCAAGAGACTTCCGTTTGGTTTGAAGGTTTCCCTAGCGGGCTTAAGTAGAGGGCTTAGCCAAATACTAGGAACCCTAAATAACCAAATCCGGCCCTACGTAGATGACCTTTTAGTGATGAGTGAGACGCACGAAGAACATCTGAAAATTCTCGGAGAGCTGCTGGGCCTGCTTAAGGCGAAAGGAGTTACCCTAAATTTAGAGAAGACTCAATTTTTCCGTACAACATTAGATTATGTCGGGTTCGTACTTACGACCGACGGTCTAAGGCCCCAGCTATCTAAGGTCGAAGCAATCAAGAAAATTCCGGCACCAAAATGTGTCAAAGACCTACAAGCTCTAATGGGATCCACGAATTACTACTCTCGGTTTAACCCCGAGTACGCGAGGCATCTAGGTAGGCTAACGCACCTATTGAAAAAGGGCCGGAAATGGAGATGGGGCAAGGAAGAAGATGAAGCTCTAGAAACATTAAAGAAATCGTTCGTGAAAGACGTACTGTTGCGCCATCCTGACTTCAATAAGCCATTTATCCTGCAAACTGACGCCAGTGGGTATGCGATAGCCGCTCAACTCTTACAAAAGAAAGATGACGAGTTGTATGTAATTTCTTACGCCAGTAGGGTACTGAAGGGACCGGAATTGTCATACAGTACGACAGAAAAGGAATTACTAGCGATAGTATGGGCGATAAAGAAATTTGTGAGCTACCTGGCCGCGCGTCCATTCGAGATACAGACCGATCACCATGCACTGACATACATAAAGACCTGTAGAAATACGACGAATCGGTTGCTAAGGTGGAGCCTGTACCTCCAACAATTCAACTTTGAGGTGGTCCATATTAAAGGAAAGGAGAATGTGGTAGCCGATTTCTTAAGCCGTAATATAGACGGAAAAACTACCACATATGTACCCGACTCCCAACTACAGATAAACCACCTTCAGGCAGCTAAGTGGGCGTTACCAGGGAAAGAATTAAACCGAATGATCCGGTCATTCAGCTATAATATCAGAGACTTAGACGAAGTAAACCTCCTGTTGCTGAAGAAAAGGGCAGGCAATAAATTCATCAGGGCTGGATATACATATACTTTTGATGGAAGGTATGTAATTAGCCAGCGGAAGAACAAACCCCCACGAATACTTGTGCCAGAGGACATGGGGGAGGAATTTATAAAGAAGGGCCACGAGGCACTAGCCCATATTGGCATGGTCAAGTTGGTAAATACACTAACTCCGGTCTTCCATATTAGAGATGCCCAGGATAAGGTAAAGAGGGTAGTGAGGCGCTGCTATGAATGTCAGGTTTCAAAGTACCCCAATAAAATCTTCCACGCGGAACCAATGTCAACCGAAGTGGACGAACCTCTACAGTTAGTGAGCGCAGACTTCCTAGGACCCCTAAGTACCAGCGTTGGAGGGGTTAAGTACGTTTTTGTCATGATAGATAATTTTAGTAAAATCGTCCATTTGACGAATATACGCGCCGCAACCACGAAATCTGCGCTGAAATGTATTGAACGATTTTGTGAAATATATGGAACTCCTGAAAAGATCTTGACAGATAGGGGCAGTCAATTCACTAGTAGTGCGTGGAGTAGAACGCTCGATACATGGGGGATAAAGGGTGTGTTTTGTTCGGTTAGGCACGCTCAGGCTAATGCGAGTGAACGTGTGAACAGAGACCTAGGGAATTTTTATAGAACATTGGTTGGCAAGAATCACAA
>NW_027109191.1:394822-395958 GCF_000696795.3 Halyomorpha halys | reverse complement strand
GTGTTTTATAGTTGGATAATTCTCGACGGGCGAACCATTACTAGAGATATACGTGACCTGTATAATATATAGTATACACATTTTACATCAATATAGGAGTAAATAAGTAACACAAAGAGAGCATCCCAAAAGTAATAAGTAACCGTGGACCAAAAGTTTTAAGTTAATTAACAATCCAAGGTGGATTTTTTTGAATTAATTAGGGGAGAAAACCCTTAAATTTGGAGTAGACATTAGGTCCTCCTAGAACCCTCATGGTAGAATAGATAACAATCCAAGGTGGATTTGTTGAAAATAATTAGGGAAGAAAAACCCATAAATGTGGAGTAGACATTAGGTCCTCCTAGAACTCTCACAGAAGAGTAATATCCCAAAGGCGGGACAGATAATTTATGAGAAGATATAGAAATCTTCCAGATACACACCTAGAATAGATAGAGAGGTAGTGTCATAAAGGTCCAACGGTAGAGGGTAAACTAAAATCATTAAATGGGGCTCAAATAATAATTACTTGGCACGTTAAATTCAAAAATTATTAATGGACACGAAACATGATCCAACAATTGATCAAAGAATCTTTCGAAATAGAATACCCGGTCCCTTTGATTGTAAGATTAAGATTTTTTTTTACGGAAACTACGTTCCGAATTTGATAAGTCATCGAAAACCAAAGTAGTTGATTAGAAATACTGGTAATTAAGGACTGAGATTCATTCAACACATATCCGTAAATTGTACATAGATCCCGATTGTGACTATGAAAAATCTTTTTCTGAAATGATTACGGCAGCCATTGCTTAGAAATAATAGGAGTCTTGCGACCTCCCCCTCGGCTAGCAAAATGTTGTTAAATGATACCAGACCAAGTATCATAAATATTCAGTGATAATTTGTAACAGCGAAAATACTAATCCAAAGGGATATTTAGGAATTAACTAAACTCTATTGACGATAAGTTATAATAAGTTAGCTGACTTAAAAGATTAAGTTGTAAAAATTAAAATGAATTGAGAATACCAAGGCGATTAATATCAGTGTATAAGGTAAAAGGAGTTAACAACTCCATAGAAACCAATAGTAGATTCATTTTTAGTTATATTAGATGTCTGCCATTCAAAAGGAGAAAGGTAGAAGTT
>NW_027109191.1:393597-394772 GCF_000696795.3 Halyomorpha halys | reverse complement strand
CACGTGGCCAGTTTAGACATTAGAAAGTAAGGAAATCAAGGAGGAAGGAAATCAAAAGAAGAAGGAGTCAGAAGGAGAGGGGAGAAAATTAACAAAAGGGCAGGAAAAAGAGTTTTTGGGACACAGGGGTGGAAACAGTCAGGGGGAACAGTTAAGACCGGAGGACAGTCAGAGTGGAAAGAGGCAGTGGGGACAGTCAAGGAGAAACAGTCAGAGGAGACTCTCAAGGGGAGTTGGAAGGAGCTCACCGTTGAAGACAGTCGGAGTTGGAGTTGACAGAGTCTGAGGGAAGCTGGGAATGAGGTGGACATAGCCTGAGAAAACTGGACCGAAGAGACTCAGGCTGGGAGAGATGAAAACCTGAAGACAGGCCGGAGGAAGAGAGAGCAGCAGCCAAGTAAGACCTTTTCTGTTGTTAAATGATACCAGACCAAGTATCATAAATATTCATTGATAAGTTGTAACAGCAAAAATACTAACCCAAAGGGATATTTATTGAGTAATGATATCTATATTCCTAAATATATTTAGGAATTAACTAAACTCTATTGACGATAAGTTATAATAAGTTAACTGACTTAAAAGATTAAGTTGTAAAAACTAAAATGAATTGAGATGAAGATGATTAATATCAGTGTATAATAAGGTAAAAGGAGCTAACAACTCCATAGAAACCAATAGTAGATTCATTTTTAGTTATATTAGATGTCTGCCATTAGATGTTTTTTTTTTGTTTATATGTATTTATCAGAACCTATCTTGCATAAAGGTTACTGGAGAAAAGAAAGGAAATACATTTTAAAATTTAAAATACGTAGTATGGAATCACAACTTTGTAAAATAATATGTACCAATAGCACCTTAAAATAGGTAACGAAACGAACTAAGGTAAACTTGTTCTACTAAGTATTGTATAAATTTAGTTGTAAGGGCTTTGGATTTTGTTTCCATTTTGAATCTACAAATAAGAAATCTTATTTTTGGAGTATGTAAATGTATATAAAAGAATAGGCTATTAATGAGAGCATAAAATATTGTATATAGGTAGTTGTTCTTTAGAGAGCTAAACAATTGATTTTAGAAGACTATGTTGATTAGGTTAGGAGCATACTAAAGGTGTTATGTTTCTTTTCTTTAAAGAAAAATCAATGAACTACGTTCATTGCTTTTTCTTT
>NW_027109191.1:389598-393545 GCF_000696795.3 Halyomorpha halys | reverse complement strand
ATGATTAATTATGATATTCATATCTAGCATACCACGGCGAAGGGGTTGAATCAGCCAGATGGTGCTAGGGGTTGAATTAAATATAGCGCATCCCTTTTCAGTCAGTTCCGATCAGGAACCGATAGAGATACATAATACAAATAAATATAAATACATGATATAAATATATAAATACAGATACATAGAATTACATTAATATATGAATAAATTTCAATATAACACCGTGTATGGGGAACCCCTAATCGGGCTTAGAAACCCCGAGCCCCGTACACGGCAAGTGGAAAGAGATAACGGATTCTATTGATTGTATTGATTGATTGGTACGACGGGGAATTTGGGCAATATGTGGTTTCCAGGATAAAGTTTGATCTAAATTTTTTTTTAAAATTTATTTATTGATATTTACAACTGTATAAAAAATATAAAAAGTAAGTTTGATCATAATGACATAATGATATGATACATCATGTAGAGAAACTACTACTACTACTACTGAGACCTCTAAAGATCAAAAGTGATACCAAGATTTTTGACTGACGTATAGGAGATAGGAGTATTGTTTAGAAAAAGGTTGGGGGGTCCTGGAATAGATTTAAGGAGAGAGGGAGATCCAATTATGATAGCTTTAGTCTGTTCGGTATTTAAAATAAGTTTACTGTCTGTTGCCCAAGTGCTTATACTATTGATGGCTTCTTGTAGTTTTAGAATGGCATTTGAGACGTCATGGGGATAGGGGGAAAGGCATATTTGTAATATTGTGCCTATCGATCAAGATATAGCGATAGGAATGGCATCCAACCTACTTGTTCCGTCAGCTAACTGCAATGGGTGAAGGGTACTGCATATCTGCACCAACTTGAGTCGCATTAACTAGCAACTCAACAACAATGCTTGCATCGTTATCATGATTTATAATTGGGATAAGCACTCTTACAATAATTCGTTCTCCATAATGTATTGCTGAAAAGAGTGGGATTGTATATTCGATTTTTAAACTCCGATCCGACTGACAGCATTGATTTAACCTTCTCTTGGAAAATCTACTCGAATGCACT
Organism: Halyomorpha halys; assembly: GCF_000696795.3. Lineage (NCBI taxonomy): Eukaryota > Metazoa > Arthropoda > Insecta > Hemiptera > Pentatomidae > Halyomorpha > Halyomorpha halys. The sequence continues at coordinate 392,490 of NW_027109191.1, read as the reverse complement.
ACTTGTCATAGTCCAAATTAGATTGTTAGTGTTAGTCAACATTAATTAAATTTAAACTCATTTAATTCAATATAAATTATTTCATTTTTATTTATATGGCATAACACATATCACCCATTGAAGAATTGTGTCACAACTGGAGAATTATAATAAATCGTAACAAATCTCATGAGATCACCGTTACCTATATACCTAAACATCTTCTCTCCTGCTCTATTGTAACTTTTTCTAACATCCCACTAAAACCTGTTGACAAGATTTGCTACATAGGACCCATCTTGACAAAAGTCTTAGTCAGAATCCACATATTAGACTGAAACGACAAGAAATTCTTGTTGATTCGACTTACTACACCTACTTGACACACGCTCTTAACTTCCCATTTGCTACAAAAAACTCTTATACACTATGTTAATACGACCTATTTGGACATACGGAATTGAGCATTCGGGATCCACCAAACCATCTAATTCCTCCCGTATCCAATCCTTACAATACCTATTTAAATATCTATATATAGATGATTGACCGTATGAAAATTTGAAGAAGATTGTCAGAACAGCGGTCTAGAAGCTTTTTTTTTATAGAAATAAAAATAAAATCCCCTTCAAATAGATTTTTTTGTATTGAATTATATCATTTTTTGTAATTTTTTGGTTTAATGATGCTTTTTGATTTTCAGATAACCTTTTGCAAAATATTCTAGTGACCGCTTACCCTAGTAACCGAACATCGATTGCTCTCTAATGAGGTGATTATTATATAAGTTCCCACAAAGGATTTCCAATTCTGACTCAGAAGTGAATAAAGAAGATGTAGGATTAATTAAAGTGTTTTATTTGACATTTTAAAAAAATATTCCCACGGTTTTTAGCAGTTTTTAATTCGTTTAACCATTTATGATTTTACGAGGAGAAGATGGTTGGGGTGTGGTCAAAGAGCAACACTAAAAAGTTGTATTAACCTATTTTATTGTGCCAATGTTTGGGCTAGAGTTTCTAGCCTTCCTCGTACGTCATCCACGATCGACTATCTCCTATAATTTATGACTTTAGTTTTAATTCATTATTTTTAATAATTAACTTCTGTAACCGACCAAGAGAAAAAAATTAAGGCATCGTCAAATTTTGAGAATTTAAGTTTCGAGATAGGTAGAATCCCGTACGGGTGGCGATCGTGAGCCCTCCCTGGGTTTTTCTCTGAAACTACCAGGGGAATTTTTCTGAGATTTAGCATTTCAAAATCTTAAATAATTCCTGAAAATATCAGGTGTATAAATATAGAATATGTTACATCAATCAAAAATTGAATTGTATTTTTAAAATTAACTTAAAGGCAGGCTTCTCTCCATGTCCTGGATCCACCAATGTGCACTGTCCTGTGTGTATATTTTTATATTTTTTTTTCATCTATCTCTTCAAAAAATAAATAAATGAACGATAAAAATAAAATCGATAGAGTACGTTAACTAATATTTTTTTTTAGGGTTTCTCGAAGTAAAAATATCAAGTATCAACTTTGTCCCCGCCAATAATTTAACAAACAATAAAAGGATACAGGGCTTAGTAAATGCGATCAGATAAATTGAGCGGTTTCAGCTTTTACCTGGATTAGAATTTAATTAGAATTTCTGTATTTATTTTCCTTTTTATCTATATTATTTATTCATCAAATTCTTTAATATTTCGTATTTATACATTGTAAATTCATGCAAACAATGAAAACTGGTGATTTATTTCAAATAAACAAAATCAAAGGTACGTTAGAGAAATATGTTTTAAAAAAAAATAGTCACTTAAGCACTGTTAGACTCAATGAGAATAACACCTAGCACCTAGCAGGTATTATTGTCCACTTAAGTTTACTACGACTGTTGGTTCACTCAGAACATTTTGCGAGAGTTGGTTAATTGAATACTGGAAGACACAAAATGCACATTTTCGTTGGAAACTTGGAGTTTCAAAATTTTTGACTATTCCAATACTCCCTCTTACTATATACACCAAATATAGGTAAGTGAAAGTACCTAAAATACGTTTAAACAAATTGATACTTTATGTTCTTTATTTAAAAATAGATGATTTATTAATGCGAATAACATTAAATATTATATGTAGTTCTTATTTTAAAACTTTGTAAACGTTTATTAATTTTTTTTATTTATTTATTTAATGTGATTTACAACTGTACAAATAATAAATACAATAAGTAAATATGTTGTATGTTTCATATACACTTGAAAATCTTGGGAAAGAACCACCCATTAGTGGTACTTCAAGCATTAATTTAAATTAGAAGGTCCCGTGGCCATCTTCTTTTCAGACGCCTCAGAGGGTTATCAGGGATTGTTAAGGATGAAAGATTAAGAATTAATTGGTTAGGATGGGTAAGGAGTTTGGAATGAAAAGACGCATATCTGTTTTGGCCCAAATCTGCTACGAATGGGATGTTAAGGTCTTTGTTGATGAGTTTTTTATTATTATTAAAATAAAAATGGATTTAAATCATTTGATTTTCAAGCAAGAAAAAAAAACATTATCAAGCGCTTTATTTTCCTAAGATGGTGATAACTACGAATTATTTGCCGGGTAAAGAACTATCGCTACTAAGGCAAGGGGTACAATGGAGCTGCTTGAGGAGGACGGGCCCTGTGCTGATATAATCCAATCGGCTAACCGGACCCGGCCAAATATTTGAAGGGCCCAATCAGCTTTAAACTAATCTGTTTATGAGGGAGGACTGTCGTGGCAGTATTCGATTATCCGGAGCTCCACTGGCTCTACTGGCTGCGCCACCCTGACGATACAATTAGGATCTTCACATAAGTATCCTTAGCTGCCATCCACTCATGCCAACTATCAATCTCTTGGGTCCGTACTAATGATGCCGATA
>NW_027109191.1:382714-389488 GCF_000696795.3 Halyomorpha halys | reverse complement strand
TATATATTTCAGCAATTCTTATTTTTATTTCCAGTAATTTCAATCAGTCAAAATGCGAGAATTCGGTCCTAAAAGATGAAAACTTTTGAAAATATTAATTATTGTTATGTACTTCAACCATTCAAGAGACTTACTCACCATAACTTAATATCAATATTAGTCTCTTAAAAAAACAAATTTCCTTGATTATTTGACAATTTATGAAATCACTCTTGTAATAGCGAAACCAAAATAAAAAAAAATGTCATGTACCATTCTGGATTTTATTTTTAGGAAGTTTGATTATATTAATTTTTATAAATTGTTGAGTTTAAAAAACTTCCAAAGGCGAATAAAATCTATTATATATTTTTCTTCATTGTTGTTCAACGTATCGGGACGTTCCTAAAAATAAGTTATTTTTGAATACACTAATAGTGAACGAGAATTAATTAAATAATGCAGAGTAAAATAATTTTCAACCATGATATATGGATAACATGATTTCAATAGTGAAATTTAAAATACGACCAGTATGGGGTAAACAGAATTAAGAGAATAACAAATACCCATGTATGATGGGTGAACATGGATGAAAATTGTTTATTAAATTAGAAAATTCTAAAAATAAGTTTTTTTTATGAACAATTCGATAAGTACATTTATTTTATTTAATGTATTTTTAACTCGTATGCTTGTAAATTTGTTGTTAAAACATTTATAAAGTATGTTTAAAACAATAAGTATTTTCTAGTATATTTCAAGGGAGACTGGGTTACTTGGCATGAGTTGGGAATTAAAATATTAAATATTTTGGAGAAAGTAACCAAACCATATATATCCTTCATAATTGTCTCCTTAAGTACGTAATATGCTATGAATTCTAAAATATATCTTACTATATATAGAATCTACTAAATAAATCGTTTACAAATTGAAAATCTACCAAATTAACCATTTGAAAATTAAAACCTTAAAATTAAAAGTTTGTACTTTTTAAGCTTTTAATCATTAGAGTTTGAGCAAATAGATTGCATCAATTAGTCTCATGAATCAGTTGAAATGTAACTATCAATTAAACCTACAATAAATATCCCATGCCATCTTACAAGCTAACATTCCAAGCGGACATAAATGGATTATTTTCTAGCCTACCTGAAAACTATGTTCAACATTCATATTCAATTAAATATCTGAAATTATGATCTATATAGTTTCGTTTACTTTAGTCTCAGGATGAAAGTTGGGAATTTTTATTTCGGTTAGCAGTTTTTTGTGTTTTTAATTAGATGCAATATAAAGTTGGTTCATTGTAACTAGATGTTAATTGTAAAACTGGTGATTGTAAATATTTTTATTTTATTTTTAGAACTTGATAATGGACAGAGGAGCTTGAAACGTTGTTCAGATGTTATAAAGAATAAAAGAGTGGATAAATGGTACTAAAAAAATTACTGAAATTACTATCCTTATTTAATTAAAAAATTATATTAAAATAAATTACTATCCTGAAAATAAATATAATAAAGTTTTATACTACGAAGTTTTTTGAATACCAAGTGTTCTATTGTTTATATAATCATTTCTGGGAAATCGTAATATCTAGAATTCATGACACTGAGAAAACCGTATAATTTATCTTATTGCTGTTTTTTGCTTTATTTGGGAATTACTATAATTTGTTTACTAAAGGAACTGCACCAGAAGAATAAATGAAAAAGAAACGATATAAATAAATAGATAACCTGCCATGCCCGGTTAAAAGCAGTGAGGCATTAATATTTTATGTTTTATCACAGTAAAAATAATTGCCTCTACCAAACGCTCAGCAACATAGTTTACCTAGTTTTAAGGAAAAAGGAACCCTTAAGTAAAGCCTCGTTGTTTTTACAAGGAAGAATAATTTCAGATTTCATCGGTCTTTGCATTATGCGGATGATGGAGGGTCTTCTTTAGAGGGATTTGTTTTTCAGGTCAAGGTATTTTGGATAAAGAACTGTGCAAACAGAGCTTAACAGAAAGAAGGAGCTTTGTTAACCTAACGATGGTTCATGTGGAAAAATAAAATTACCGGTTGATGATATTAACGTCGCCGGAGATAAGAGAGGGATTCAAAACCACTTACCGGGAATCTTGAAGTTGATTGAAGGGGCAAAAACCTCAACAAAAACGATAAGCCGTTATCAGATATCTTAATGGTATCGAATAACGAGCTCACCTTTACGGTCCCTTCAATTGAAAATGCAAACAAAAAATAAGAAAATACACATGCATTTTATTCCGTGATGACAAAGTATTTTATTTTTTAGCCCTGATGAAGTCTGCAAAGTGGGGCGAAACGTTAGTTCACATTAAATAGTTTAATTTCTATTTGAGTATTTTTATTTACCGCACCCAAACCATCTTGCTTTGTTATTTTATTTTTAACCCTACGACTGGCACGAAAGGTGATACTATCAATTTATCGGATGTTCGGTTCGTCAAACATTTTAGGCATACGTGAATTGAAACCGATAGCTGGAATTCTTATCAACCATGTAATACACCAGCTGTATAAATAAGCTCTTCCTTGATTATGAAAAAAAGTTAATTAAATGTTAATAAAGACCCACTGAGAATCTAACTACATTGAAAAAACAAAGCGAAGTCACAGCTTGTTTTGACCATTTTCCCTCTTACTTGCTAATTACAAAAAATATATAATTGAGAACAGATCTCGTGCAAAATGTGATATCGAATTTTATTTTTAAAAACAAACAAAAAATTAAGTGTATTAGTAAATAGGTGATTTCTGTTTATATGACCTATAATGATAAAACTACACCAAGGTTTTTTATCTACATAGTGTTTATTTAAACCCAATAAAGAGAAAATATGCTAGACATAAAATTTCTTTTATTAAATAAATCAAATTATATCCTTGTATAGTCTCAACACTTTTTATGACGTTTTGGCAATCCTCAAGGACAATATTCAAATATATATTCTCACCTCACATAAAAAATAAAAAAATATCTTGCTATTCTGCCCAAGTCATTAATTATGAGTCAAACAAACCCTATTTTTAAAAAATTTATTAATTTTTAATTAATCCACATTACTAATATTATATGAACAGTTTGTCTATATAAAAATTTTGATGTGAGGTGAGAATTTATATTTGAAGATTGTCCTTGAGGATTGCCAAAACGTCATAAAAAGTGTTGAGACTATACAAGGATATAATTTGATTCATTTAATATATAATTACCAGTCTCAAGAATTTGAAAAAAATATAATTAAAATTTCTTTTTTAATCTGTCGTTGCTTTAGAGAAGGTTAATATTTCTAAATAAAATATTTGTCCTGTGAAAAAAGTGAGTCTACTGGAAAATTCAAACAGCTTTACATCCCCTAATCGTATAAAGAATTCAATTGAATTACTATAATTACACCAATTGAAATAGGCGGATTAAATTATTGATTTAGATTAAAAAAAGAATCATTAAACTTAAATTTAATTTTTGTAAATTTATTATTAGTTTTTACATTTGTATGAATCACGTTCCTCTTTTACATTTGTTTGAATCACGTGTGAGTGTGTGTGAGCGCGTGTGAGCGTTTGTGGTGTTTGTAACTTAACCATAATAACAACAAACAGAACCATTAAACTGTTCTCATAGATAACTATCCAAAAATTACCTGAGAAATAAACGATAGAATGATAAAATTAGATAATTGGATAAGGTTTGAACTTGTATCTGTAGGTTCTTTAGGAGCTCTGGTTTAGTGGAGAAAAATATTTAGATGATATTTGATTATTTTGGCATTGAAGCTTGTTGTCTTCCAGGTGATTAACAAAAAAAATAATAGTTCTCTTTAGCTCTTTGCTTATCATAAAGAGTTAAATATTTTAATTTAATGTAACGGTTACATATTTTAGAAACTAAGGAATTATTTAGGTAGAAAGCTATGTTTTAGTTAATCGATATTTGATTAATACTAATTATAATTATAATAAGCTTGCGTAATTGATAATAATTACGTAGTTGGTTTAATTTATTGATAAACGATAAAGTATTTATTTATTAAATGGTGTTCTACATCCTAGAAATGGCTTAATTATGATTTTGGAGGCGGGTAGTTCATTGTATGGTGACTGTACTACTATAACAGAGCGTTTTCTTTGCAAACTAATTCGTTATGTTTTATCCCAAAATGGATTGCACTAGGGTTGGGAGTACTTTCTGAGGGACATCCATCCTCTGTAATGTAAGTATTTTTAATTGGGAGAAAACCTGATGGTAGAGTTCGATTCCGTTCAAATCTCCTCGTTGCCCAAACTTTGGTATGGAAACATTACTTTCTCATTTGGTGGGTTTCTACGATAAATTTAATGTAATAGTATTTAATTACAATTATTTTTAAAGTTTTGAATAATTTTAGTAAAGTTATTTTATAAGATTAATAAAAAATATCGTGATGTTTTCTTTTTTTTTTCGTAACCTCCTTTATTATTAAATTTATATAATACATACATACAAATGTATAATACAAATGACAAGTGTATACTAGCATACTACTGCCTTGGATTGCCTTGTAAGGTTCAAATGTTTGAAAACCTGGTGGTTGAGCTCGAATTTGTCCACATCACCTTCCATGGACAACCGTTAGTCAAGGAACAGTACTTCCTTATGGGTTTTATTGGTTCAGATGGCGATAAAATTATAGTATGGCTATAGCTTGTAATATACGAGGTAATTCATTCCGTGATATATATTTAATCTGCTTTACTTATTAAATATGTATTTTTCGCTATTTTTAATTTACTTTAGTTTATTCCTTTTTAGTGTTTTATATTTTTTAGATACTATATTGGGGTAATTATTCAAGCTTAGGAAATGAGATCCGTGTTGTGTTTACTTGTTAGGTTAATTGAAACACCTGTATGCTTTAGCTGACTTAGTGGGTTTGAAGCACCTGTTAAGGTTAGTTCTATGTAATCCTATATACCCCAGTTAAAATCTAATCCAACCCTGATTCTGGGAATATAAATATTTATTGTTTTAGTTAGCTAACCTGAAGTATATTGTATTTTACGAAAAGTTATCGGGTATATTTCAAGTGTAATGCTATGTTTTTTTGGATGGTTAAACAAGTTTATAAGATAGAGATAAAGTATTTTACATGTTATGTTATGTATATTTATATTTACTTTTTCTTTATAATAAATGTTTCAAATTTTCATTGAAAAAAATGTTTTAAAGTGACTTTTTTATCCTTCTTTTGTAAATTATAATTGTAATAACCTTATTTTTTCCATAGTTAAAAATGTAGGATTTTTAAAATTTTATAAATGTAAATTTATTCGTAATTTACTTTATCAGAACATGAAATTTACCTTTTATTTACAGAATTTTATATTTTTATTTTTGAAGTAGAATAATCATTGAAATTGATAGATATTTTGTACTATGTTTACTTTTAATAACTGTTTAGGTACTACAAGTTTTAAATTGTTATGTTATGGTACGGTCTTTATCCCTAAAAAAAAGTGAAGAATTTAAACTATTTTTTAGTTCAATAAAAGTATGCAACGAAAGCTCTGTTTAAGAAAATAAAGCAAACAAGAAGACCCGAGAGATATGTTCAGTGGAGGGAGAAAAGACAACGCGAGAGACTGGGGCCTTTATTACCAAAAATACAAGAGAATTCTACCCGTTCATCAAAAGAGAGAGAAAAGCTTCCACAATATGTATTGCATTATTAGCAGAGTAAACGAAAGTGGCTTAATGAGCGACAAGGAGGGCATTTTGGACCGATGGGCAGAATACTTCTCAGCACCATTCTTCCAAACAGGAATTGCACTTATTCTCCATAAGTAGAAAATATACTTACTGGTAGTAAGGACTTAGATTCCCCAGTCGAGGAAGGATGCCATAGAAAAACAAAAAACAATTGAGGCTCAGGCATTATCTCAGCATGGTAACAAGATCCTTGACGATACTGTAAAAACATCTACAGATCTATTTTTGGAGCTTGTGGGAGCTACAAGGAGTAACTCTGTTGAAGATGATCCGAAAAGAAGCCAACTAAAATTATTTCAGTGCTTAATGTTCGAGTGAAGAGAAAGAAATGAGGAAAACGACTGAAGCAACACTTGCAAGAGGAAGACCAACGATCTCTCATCAATGGAATTGAAGGTAATAAAGGCATACCCTCCCTGAAATGAAATGTCTAAGGACCGGGAAGACTGCAGGTGATGGTTTAGGGCCCCTCTTTACAGATAGGAGAGGAAGAGATCAGAGGAGCAATAAAACTTTGTTATAAGCAGTTAAGTTCTAATAGATTTGTTGAAGATAAATATTAAAAGCTTTATTTATGGTGTAATTTATTCTTTCATGATACATTTGTAAAGGAGTTGTAGTGCACTTGAGAAAATATACGCTATTTAGTTCTTTTCCTCGATTTACTTGATGGTGAGAAACTTGATTTCAGTTAATTTCAGAGAATTTTCAATAAAGCAGGAGTTGAGATCCAACGGTTAATATAGTTTCTATCCACGTCTCTATTTCTGAGTTCTATCAATAGAATATTTATGATGAAATATTTAATAATTTATAATTTTTAAAATGATATAAAATAAATATGTACTAAAAGAATTAATAAAATAATATAATTTATTTAAAGTAATAAATTAAACGTAAAATAAATAAAAACTATGCTGAAAGCGAGTAAGGAGCGGAAGGGAAAAAGAGAAACAATGAAGGGAATGGAGGGTGACTAAAACCGACCTTTTTTTTTTTTTTTTTTTTT
>NW_027109191.1:378605-381097 GCF_000696795.3 Halyomorpha halys | reverse complement strand
TAATTGAGAAGTTTTAGTCCCTCATAGCCGCTAAAATCCTGGCTTCTATGTTCCCAGGGTGGATAAGACAATTAAGGGAAGGATAAAGTCAACAGTACAGGTGCTCTGGCCTCTTTAAGAAAGAAAAGAATGACAGAAGTACACATTCCTTTCGATACAGACAAATGTTTTCCTTCAATGCCATTAGGATTAGGAAAAATTAGAAAAAAATTTACTATGTTTAAGGAAAATTAGAAAAAAAATACCATGATTAAGAAAAATAGTCAAAATAACACTGTTTAATTAAATAACACCATGTTTAAGGAAAGATAGAAAACAAAATTCCATGATTAAGAAAAAGAAGAAAATGTTTAATTAATCGACTGCGTTTAATTATAGTTTCTTGCTGATCCCTGTGGAAAAAGGTTCATCTTGAGGACATGAAACAAGTCATTATTCGAGACGGATACTGTTTGTTATAAGCAACGTTTTAGACATTTATAGGAAAAACCAGTTACACTAATTTATTATAAAATGCTCATTAAATCTGTTTAAACCATGTTATGCTTTCGGTACCAAAAAAAACATTAAATTCCAATAAAAATCCCTTTGGAATATTTTCATGCTCGAACCGTTATTATCAAACAAAAGCTGTAAGAAAGCAAGCCGAAGCTGCATTAATTAGCTTGTTTAATTAGGGTGAAAAAAAATAAAACTTTAACATAATGACAGAATTTAAATCATACTGTTTACTGTACATCGTTCCTTTCATTTCCCTTGAATAAAGATTTAAATTATTCTGCTTGGCTTAGGTAATAAGAGATAAATAATAAAAAAATGTGTTTATGTTGCTGTATTTAAAATTATGTAGTTACTAATATAAATCATCCAATTATTTCTGTTTAAACCGCAGGTATGTCAAATCATATTAGGAAATCGCGGATCTGCAAAAGCGTGCTGTTTTGAACTCATGCAACATACACTGTAGACGTGTTAAGGCCATAATTAAAGTGCAGAACATGACATGGGTCTATTTTGAACACGATAAACTGTGTTACGGTGTAAAACTAACGCGATTTCGTTTTAAGATATTTTCGTGATTCATTCACCTTCGGACTACTATTTCCAGTTCTAATTATTTATTGAGAACATGCTAGCGTTAATATGCCGTAGTTGGGTTAGTATCTTATAATGTTTCACGAAATTGTAGTGATTCCTACTCGAGCCTCAAGGCCATTCAAAATTCATGAACCACGCAGAACTCCATTGTTTTTCTGTCATAACAATAAATCAAAACTCACATAAGAAAGTAACTTCTTGTGGGTCCCCAGTCATGCAGGTAAACCAGGAAAAACTGTCTGACAAAGAAACATGCACCTTATTTCCAGTGCCTAATTGTAACATGGCGCTGTATGATAATAAATCAGTTCTGAACCAATGCAAGAAAGCATGGCGTTGTTTTTGTCATAGGTTCCAAAAATAAATAAAATTAAGGAAGCACTAGGTGATACTAACCTCTGCCGCTAATCCTCGAAAATCGTCGAGAAAAAACCATCATAACCCGACTTAAGATCGGACATACAAGTTTAACCCACAAGCACCTTCTTGAAGGATATCCTCCACCAACATGATATTTCTGTGTAGTATATCCTGACGATGGAGCATATCCTGGGATCTCGTATAGAAAATTGCAAGAACCTGTTTGAGTTCCTAAATGAGAACAAACTTTATCGACAAATGTTACCACGCAATTCAGAATACAATGAATCTAACCTTGTAGTTGTATACGTCACCTAAAAATCAAGTAAATGATCAAATATAATTAATTTTAACAATATCATGATTAATAACTTCTTATTTACATAATGATTCCGATTCTCGCTTTAATGGAAATCTCATTGTCAGCATAATTTTGATTTTTACAGAGATGGTAAAGGTTTCTTGTACACCAAAGGCCCGAAATTCCTCAAGGAGTTACAAAATGGTTTTAAAAACAAAGAAAAATGAAGCTGGTGACAATTATGTGCCATTAAGTATATAATTGCATTATTAAAAGCGATTTAGTAGTAGATAGGTATTCATGTTATTCATTATTTTAACTTTATGAAGATGTCATTTATAAATAATCTAGTATCTATAAACTGGTATATTTTGAGATAAATAAAAAATCAAATAATTATATTATTATTATGAAGATGTCATTTATAAATAATCTAGTATCTATAAACTGGTATATTTTGAGATAAATAAAAAATAAAATAATTATATTATTATTAAATTAGTCTTGCATTAAAAAACACTAATGCACCATAGATCAATCCCTCGCATACCATGCATCATTAAGTTTTACGAAATATTATAGAACTGAATTCAAAACAATTTTTTTGTGTTTTACAAGGATCTATACTGAACGCTACTCGCCTTTGTTGTTTAATCAAATAAGTCAGAAGAAATGAGTATCATTATTTTACTTTGAGTACTCTATTTATGAGTACACTAACTAAGTTTTTCAT
>NW_027109191.1:372987-378555 GCF_000696795.3 Halyomorpha halys | reverse complement strand
AAGATGGCCTCGAGATCTTCTCCTTTAGAAATATTTTTGGAGTTCTATCAATGGGTAGATTCTCCACATGTTTGTATCATGTCATAATATCACTTACAGCAAATTTACTTGATGTGTATATATGTATAGAGTTGTAAATAACAATAAATAAATTATTAAAAAAAAAAAAAAAATTAAAGGATTGGATACGAGAGGAATACCATGGTTTAGTAGAGCCCCTTATTATACAAAGACCTAAGATGTAAAATTGTTAGACAAACAATGAAAAACTAATAATAATATTTTTATAATAGTAACCCACTTTAAAAATACTTTGAGAAGAAACCGACGTATGAGATTTGAAAATTAAAGTAAAATTGTCCGACAAAATTGACATAAAATAAATAATTATTTTGATAAATTAATAAAGTTAGTAATAAAGAATAAAAATTATTCTAGTATGTACAATAATACATATTGTCGTAGGTATCTATTTTTTTTTTAACTTCCAACTTGAATGTCTCTTCTAAATAAAATTAACATCGCAAAATTGAATCTTCTATTGGGAAGCTTATGAAATGAAGCAATTTTATGTAATCCCCGAGATCGTACATTAAAAATCGTTATTTGAAAATTGATTGTACCTAGCATTTCCGGAAATCATTCATTATTACTTGTTTGCAGAGCACTTTCTGCTATTATTGCCTAATAAAGCCGTAAACCTCTACAAATTGGTAGCTATTATATTTATAATTCATCGATGATAGATCAAAATGATGACATCAGTTGAAAAATCGTCTTATGCTGTACAGTAATTTGGATTCTTATGGCAAAAAACTATCTGGATTGTAGGTTTTGTCCCTAGATGTTTGTAAAATAATGATAATTACTTGAAAATACAAATCATATTGAATTTGACTTATCTCAAGTATAAATAAATTTAATAAACGCATGTCTTCATAAGTACCGTATCTTTGTAATTCGTTTTTGTTAAAAGACACATTCCGTCAGAAAGTAAACGATGGTCACTTTTATCATTGCTCAAGTATAGAAGTTAAAAACATGTATATGTAACAAAGGAATATCTTCTTTTTGAATATTTTTCAAAGAAATATGTATTGGTTGATGGCAAATACTTACATTCAGATTTGAAAATATTTTGAGACTTTGTTTATACTTTTCAAAATAACTTATATTTCATTAATAAAGATCTATTTCCTCTTTTGCTTACTATTTATTTATATTTATATATTTTTCAATCTATTATATGTTACAAAAGGGTATATAGTTAGTGAGTAATTTCTATTTGCATTACATATAATCCTTTCAGCCGTTTTGGACTGATGACTGTATTATTAATAAATAACAAATCATCTTTTCTCAGAAGAATTTGCTTCTTTTTTAATAAGAAGTTATGAGTTGATGTTATTCAAAAACTAAGATCAATTTTAAATAATGGGCTAAGTTAAAAAAAAAAAAAGAATATATATAATTTACATTATATGTCGGCTGCAATTAACAGGATGGATACAACTTGAAGCCTCGACAACAAATCTGGCATTTTGAAGTCTCTGTTAAGTGCTATTATATTTTGTTGGTGGTTTGCCGACGTTCAAAGATTATAGAGCAACTTCATAGCAGCCGGCAGCAAACTTTCCATATTGTGTATAATGTATAATTTATAATTTTGACTTATAAATTTATTTATATTTAAAAAAAAATACATATACATAAGCAAATGTTTTTATATTTTCTTGAATAAACATTAAATAATCAGTAATAAACATTAAAGAAAATTTATTTATATTAAAACATACTTCAATGTATAATTTTGTAATATAACTATGTAAAAGTTGTATTATTTCCTATTCGTAGGTAGCTACTGTAATACAGTTTAGAAGTTCTTTACTTTAACCAGCAATCCATAAAAAGTATTCTTTATGAAAAATTATGATTTTCCATTTATTTGAAGATTCTCACTGTCATTTGCAGCAACTATTTAACAGAATGTCTCAATTTTTAAGATAATGTGCTACGTGAGCACATTTTTGAAAATCACAATCAACGGAACAATGGAACGTAATAATTTCCTTTACATAATGTATAATTTATAAGATATATGTGTATATCTATAATTTCTATAATTATAGAGCAGTATAATTTCTAGATATATAATATAAACTCTGATTTTCTTTCTTATTTAATCTTTTTAAAAAATTTCTTGAAATTAAAACAGTAACTTTACAATAAATAATATACTGTTTCCGAAGATTACTTACTTAATTACTCAAAGGAATAGTAGTTGAAATTATCGATATTTCACAGCTTGTTGTAAGTAAAATCTGGTGACAATCCAATTTTGATACCCAACCACCTTTCGGGAAACTTGATTCATTAAGGATTGGTTGATCATTAATCCATTACCTGGTGGCTGTGTTATGTAAGTCCCTGTTAATGCCAAACCATTAGCTAAAAGCTGCTCGACAACTAGCAGCACCTCCCTGTCGAGCTCGAAGGGATTTTTCTCCCTCTGCTTTGAATCTTCGATCCATACCGTCTTATGGAGCTTGAAAGAATTGGCGAAGAAAGGTAACTTAACTTTTAAGAATCAGCTGAGGAAGAAATTTATCGATTCTCATTCTAATTTCAGAGGTGAATAAGATAAACATCCTTAATTAATCTAGAAAATAAAACTTTTTAACTACAATAATGCGTTTGGTATAATGGGAGTAGGAAAGGAGCAGAGGGAGGGAGAGGTTCTTAGAATAAAATACTGCAACCTAGTAAAATCTTGTTCTTTTCAAGCTTTTTATGCTGGAAAATGAATTAAATTTAAGAAGATGAAAAGTCGCCAACGCTATCAACTTGACCAGCCCTGATGCTCTTCAAAGTGGGGTGGAACATGTGAATGTTTATTGATAAACACATTTGGTTTTTGCTTTCCTTACTTCCCAGATGAGGAAATCATATTAATCTAGTCAAATTTTCACTGTTCAATTTACAGCAGTATTTAAGAGATTTGAGACACTTTCGGCCATTAATCAGTGTTTTTTTCATTCTTTTATTTTTTTGACCCTCTTCCTAGTCATTTGGGACATACGAGAGGAGGGGAGTGATTTAGAGGTAACTATTCTATCTAGAGCTAACAGTGGAAGGGTCAAATTTTCATTTCATTAGACCACCACAGAAATAAAGGCACTTCCCAGATGCAGCCACGAGCCAGTTAATGTTGGCACTTTAACTCGCTCGGCTAAAAACAGTGCTTAATCTGTGTGTCTATGCCACTATTATCTCTTGAACAGGTCGACTAATATTTATTGTCGTTTTATTCAGAGCGGAATCGACCGCCGATGCTTTGTTCCATTAGATATGAGGGTAAGTCAAATTTTTGTACAAATGAAATGAAGAGCTAAGTTGTTTTAAATTCTTTCTGGGATACGCTCCAATTGATTTAATTTTGTTTCTGTACAATAAGAGGTTCTGTCGTCCGTTCTATTTTGTTTAACAGCGTTAAACTTTCTTGGTCATCGATGCCGTTTAATTCTTGTTAATTTCTGTTAATATTCAATTGACTATTTTATTTTTGTTGTATAAACACAAACATACATATGCAGACGCATGCACGCACACACACAATAAGAGATCATTCCAATCATCTTCTTCAGATAGAATTTCTGGGTATCATCCTATTTGCATAAAAGGTTCCATATTGAGCTGGACTCCAGTGGCAACGTTCGGCGCCGGACAGAGATATCTCGTTAGGGAGAGTGGTCCAGATGAAACCGCAGCGGTAGATCCGGTTAGGAGACAATGCCCTTGCCAGGGGCTAAGAGGCCTCCTAACTCCAATAATTGGATACAAGTCAATTAATAAATTTAATAGCTCCCTAAAGAGAAGGCGCTCCTATAAATGCAATTATACCTCACCGATAATGGCCGGTGAGGTGTAACAAAGTTCGTTACCAATCTCGCCGCCATCTCAATTAAATGGACCTCGATGGATGTCTTGAAATAGAATTCTCAGGTGGACTATTATTTAATTTTGGGAATGGTCAGGGAATGAAGCACTAATGCTTTGGAGAGTACGACAAGTAATCAAGCAGATAAAAGTATCTGAAAACACTGTTAAATATTTCAGTAACGCATTCTTGTCATACTTTGTGTTACGCCGAGTTTTATGTTGTGAGCAGATAGAGAATGAACTTTATTTGAGATGAATAATTCAATCTTTATATCCAGTCTTACAAGAAAAAGATTCATAAAACATTTTTCAACGAGAAAGTAAAGGATGTGCTTATAATTCTATTATAAAGAGACAGAATGTGCATCATTGCAAATACATATTTATTTTTTTTAACGAAATCAGTGCTTGCATTTAATATATTACAGCTATATTGGATTTGACAGTTTACCAAGTAACAAATTGTGACACAATTACCAAATATTGAAAGAAGAAAATAAATGTTATCCTCAGAATGTAGATACGAAAAAAGTTACTGACAGTGATATTTAGGACATGCTTAATCATACAAGCTTAAGAATTTTTGAATACGGTCTCAGGGGGTTGAATTTTATTATCTTACCACTCTGGCCAAAATAGATTGGTAACCTGTAGGATAGCCCGTCCTTCTCCTCCGAGTTGGTGTACTCGAGGACGTAAAACCCCAAGTAAACATTTCGGTTAACCTCTGTATTTCCTGGTGTAACCGTTACTCACGAAACAGTACTACTTCCCTTTTCCAGGAACTGCTGTTAAGACCCTTCATGGATTATAGAGACTAAATGTATTTAATTATATTACCTTTTTTGTTTTTTTTATAAAATATGCACAAATACAATTATGATAGTTGCCAGCTCTTTATAAACAAACAATTGTTAAAAACAATGAAATAACAAATTATTAGTTTTAAATAGATCCATAATTTAAAATTATTCATTATACTTTTAAAATTAATCTATATCAGATTCAGGGCCTTTAATAATCATTTCAACAGGAAAAATACATCGGGAAGATTCGATGTATAAGCCTGAAACTACGAAACGGTGAGTGCTCACCACTCATGGATGAAGTAGACGGGAAAAATGGGTGTATCCACTCCAGTAAAAAAGGGGCATTATGTACAAAATAAATTTCCCGTGATATACAGGCAAAGTTTATCCTCTTGAACTCGGGCGACCTTAAATCACTTAAAATGAATTTATGTTCTTCAAGCAGAAAATGTATAGTAAAAGAGAACGAGCTTACGCCACGTTGACTAGTGCAGAGGGTAAAATAAAATTCTCTGGTACTAACTATCGATTTTTCACCTGAAATTAAGAAAAAAATCATAAATTTATTAAGTAATGTTCAATTTTAAAGGAACATAATAATAAAAAAAAATAATCCGGGCTGTAAAGGACTTGAATATAATATATCCTTCGTGAAATCTCACGTGGTTCTTTCGAAATTTAATTAATTATTTTACAGTATTTATAGTGTAATTGCTGTCATATCTGAATATTTATAGGATATATGCAGAAAAAATTCGAAAAAAATTGCGCACTCCTCTTTCTTATTATTTTTGGTTTCTCACTTCAGTAAAAGATAACT
>NW_027109191.1:356620-367100 GCF_000696795.3 Halyomorpha halys | reverse complement strand
GGTTTTCAATTAAATTTTTTTCTTTTTTTTTTCTATTTATTTTTACTCTTCTATTTCGGTATATATTGTATCAATGTGTATTTGAACACGAATATTTGATGCCCTTAATTTGTTGTAGATTGTATTAATTTACTTCAACAAATAAAATTAATTAATTTATTATTTATATTAGGATGTAATATTTTTGTTTTATGGGTATATTTACGTAATATTTCAATATATATTTATTTTTGGATAAACAAACTTATTGTACTAATATATAGATAGCCATTTTTCAGTTTTTAGTAACCAAAGAACCATAGTTCAAATGTTCGAAAAACTGAAAATCAATTAAAAAAATTTCTTGACCCAGTTGCTTTGTGCACAGCTAAAAACTGGTGTGAGAAGAATTATCTTGGAGACCTAGATTCGGACCGATATATTGAGAGGTTGTATACATTTTTTTTTTTTTTATAGCTGTATGACAATCTTATGGTATTAGACGTAATTGTTTAATTACATTAATGTTCTTTTAGGAATACTGGAAACTACTATCCCCTTATTAGTGAAACTCGAGCTGTACTTTGATCAACACAATAAGTTGTTACTTTTAAATTATATATTTAAAGTTTGATTAATAAGGTTTAATAAATTTCAAATTCGATCCATAAAATTTGAATTATTTTGTATATATATAGATTACGAGCATTCACTTTTCAGTGATATTCTTTGAAAACCTAAAAAATAAATTAATTATGTCTTCCATATTCACTTATTAGTTCAAAAATGTATTCTGTGAGGCATTTCTTTAAAAAAAAATTATAATATTTTGGTTTTAAACGATCAGGTAGGCTACTGAACGATTTTATTCTAATGTAATAGTAATTTTATTAGAATAAAGTATTTGTTTTTATATTTTGGAGGTGATATGTATATTATTTTACTATCATATAATATTGTTATAATAGATTTATAATATAACTTAAGTTCGACATTTTTCAAAAATCCTTTTATATTTTTAATATTGCTATTTTTATAAACAAAGATTGAAAATATTAGTATATTAAAAAGATGTTCTATGTACAACCTTTCCCAATTACTCTATAGATATAGTTTTATTTATAGTCGGTATTTATTTGGTAGCAAACTTTTTAAATAATGTAATATTTTATTTAGAATTTCTCATGTCTTTTTTTTAATAATAATAAATTTTATATAACACTTGTTCATTTGTTGAATAGTTTGATACAGTAATTAGTTGATTTTGAAGGACTTAGTTCTTACGACTATGAGTAATAATGTTTAAAGGAGTACTATATTTAAACAAATGTGTTAAGAAAACCATTATTATTTTATATAGTGTTAAATATCTAATCTTCATGTTTTTTTTTTTGTTTTTTTAATGTAACAATTATTATGCAGATAGATGTTAGTGACAGGCCAATACTCATAGTTTTTGAGAAACATATTCATAATTATATCCTATAATAATATAACTACAAAACTAAAACTATAATTAAATCAACTATTGTGTTTTAAATCAACTATGTATTACAGTATGTAGTGAAGACACTAGCTGAGCTATCGGTTACAGAAGAGGAACACAGCTCCCTGAAGCCCAACAGGAGCGATTCCCAGGGCTCGCTGCCTGGCAATGGTAGCACTGAAATATTAATTCCAATCTACTTGATGGCTCTCATTTGTCAGGGGCTTCGTCAAGGAGCACTCGTCCCCGGGCTGAATGGCTAACCTGCTGCAGTTAGCTCTGAAAGGGTTATTACTCCACATGTCCCGTCCCTTTGTAGGGCCGTTTTCCGCCCAGCTTCACATAACGTCTCTCTTTGAACTGTTATTGATGTTACAATCAGCGAGAAATTGCGTCGTTAGGGTCCTCATTGGGAAATTATGTTTCAAATATTTAATTTAAATCGAGAAAGCATAACAAATGAATTTTTTTTAAAGCCTTATTTTTTTAACACAATTTAAATTAATTAATTAAAACTTGAAACAAAATTAATATACTATAATGTAGTTTATAACGTTGATGTTTGTAAGCGTAGTAGTTTTTATGATATTTTTTAAACTAAATTGACAAAATGTTGATTTATAGTTGTTTGGACAAAATGTTTGATTTATGGAAAACTGTATCTCAGGAACCATTGTACAGGTATCTACCAGAAAACAAATTAAAAATAATTTAATCTACTATAAAATAGTTTATGACGTTTATCTCCGTAGTTATTTTGCACATATTTTGCTCGAACAAATCAATTCAGCGAATATCATGAAAACTTTTTATTTATTTATGTGATTTAAAACTGTACAAATAATAAATACAATAAGTAAATATGTTGTATGTTTCATTAACACTTGAAAATCTTGGGAAGGAACCACCCATTGGTGGTACTTCAAGCATTAATTTAAATGAGAAGGTCCCGTGGCTATCTTCTTTTCAAACGCCTCGGAAAATTATCAGGGATTCTTAAGGATGAAAGATTAAGAATTAATGGTTTAGGATGGGTAAGGAGTTTGGAATTAAAAGTCGCATATCTGTTTTGGGCCAAATCTGCAACGAATGGGATGTTAAGGTCTTTGTGAATGAGTTTATTTGTAACGTAATAAGGAGCATCAAGGATTTTGGATTGCAAGGATTGGATGCGGGAGGAATTTGGTGGTTTGGTGAAGCTCCAGAGCTCAATTCCATATGTCCAAATTGGTCTGATTATCGTAGTGTATACTAATTTTTTGTAGTGAATGGGAAGTTTAGAGCGTTTGTCAAGTAAGTGTTGTAGCAATTGAAATCTACTAGCAGTTTCTTGTCGTTTCAGTCTTGTGTGTGGATTCCAAGTAAGTCTCTTGTCAAGATGGAGACCTAAGTATCGAATCTCATGAAAACTTGATTAGATTAGATTAGACTTTATTTTATTTGTGAAAGACAAAATTATGTACGAATTCATAACATAATATACAGTTATAAAACAAATCTTGGAGCACTGGACCATTAAAAAAAAATAAACAAAAGATAAAACAAGTTTTCTATAACAAAACAATAAAACAAACTGGATAATACAAAACTATTAACATAATCTTCATTACTCCATTATATTTAACCTAAAATAATGAGAATTATTTTAAACAAACGAAAACGTAATATAAGTAAAGATATTAATTGGCTTCAAAAACTATTTACATACTACTATTTATATTTTACTTACAAAATCTAACTTACTACATATTGTTACAATGTAAATATATAACCTGTTCAATTTGGCTTCACTATCAATTTTCTATATATTTTCGATGTTTTGTAGGTCGCAAGATGTTTCTTTAAAGTTCATTATCCTTGAAAGTGGATGGTTTTGCTTCTGTGGTGTAGTTTGATGTACTCCAGGTTTCCTACTCTTAGGTGGCTGATGCACTTTTTTTTTCTTTTCAATTTAGTCTATATGTTATATATGCTTCAGGTTTGAGTAGGATAAAACTGCAGAGTAGTATATGGGGTTAATATTTGAGTTCAATGCTCTATTGATGTCAGTAATATCATGAAAACTACTACTCCGATTAAGATAAACGTCTGAAAATTCTTTATTTCACATTAAACTAGCTTTAGTTTGAGTGGTAAGAGGCATTTGTTCGTCTTATGTTTCCCGAGATATAGGTTCCCCACAATACACTCACTAACTACTGATTATTCAGTGCATTTATTAGGAAATATTGCTTAAAAAAATAAATATATATAGCATATTTTGTGTTTTATTAGTTTTTCTCGTACAGAATCCAGTATTTTCAAGTTCCAAGGTTTTAAAAATCAGGTTTTAGTCAATATAATAATTTGTATTTAGTATTATTTTTTTTATTCAGTTTATAAATTTACATAAGTTAAATTATAAATTATATAATCCGTTTTTTTAAGCAAGCATTATTGTTCTTAATCCATATCCAGAGGATAGACAGTCCATTGCCGTAATGCCTTTTTTAAAATGTTTTTTCGATACTTATTGTTGTTGTATTTTTATAATTATTATTATTACATAATGTCCATAAATGTGATATGTTGTAATATTTTGTAAAAATAATTTAACTAAATTTTAACATGTTTATTAATTTTTGTTTGCTAAATATTAAAATATTTGACGTATGATGCAATATAAAAAAAAGTTTTGAGTATTTTTTGCTTTGTTTTTTGAATAAAAAAATTTACGAGAATTTAACTTATAGATTAAATTTCTTAAAAATCCTAAATTGGGGTAATGTAATAAATAACGCCTTTGAATTTACAAGAATTTTCTGCATGCATAAATTTTTAAAAAATCCATAATGGATTTAGCCAAGGAGCTAAGCCAATTTGGCATCAGATATGGTGTTATTTTACTCTTTATTCTATAAAGAAACAATTTTTTTTTTTACAAATGTTTTATTAAAGCCTTCACTGAAATCAGTAACAGAGTCGAAAATTCCAATTCGCTTCGATTGTAACGGATTGGCTTATGGAGGAAGAACTAAGCGAAAAATGATATTCAACAAAGCATGTGACTGAAAATGGGTTGTAATAGCTGTGCGCACACAGGTTACATGATTGTAAAAGAGGTGGGGCTGGAGATGGTTATTGCTGTCGGGCGCAGCGTGGCGTAGTGATAATCCGGGCAATGGTTGGCTGGATAAATGTTAGCCGTGTACTTGTTGCATTATCCGTTGTCCACATTGGCCACCTCAGTCCGTCCCCGGCTTAAATGTTCCACCGCTGGGCGCATTAGTGCTTTGGTGGAATAACGTTTGTTTTGTGGATTGTTTCTGTTCGACTTCACCCATTGCTCTGGGTTTGTGCCTTCATTTACCGCATCTCTAGTTTCAGTTTTCCTCTGATTCATATTTAACTGATGTTAGTCTTCCCTTTCATTTAAACATTTATGTTTTAAATATCAAATTTTTGTTTATTTAATTTATGTAATATGTCAAAAGCAAAATCTCAAAAATATATAAAATTAAATTATGCAATTATACAAAAATATTATTACTAACTATTTAAGTAAATAGTTAACGATTTTAGGTCATATTATTTAAAATAATACTTCTTCACAACAGTACATGTGAATTTTTTGTTGGCACCTCTGTTTATTATAGATTCAGTAGGGATCAAATGTTAAATTTAACAATCTTTAAATATATTATTTCTTTTTAACTTATACAAGCGCGGTGAGGGGGCGACACTGGTAACTCGAAGAGCTCTGCTCTACCCCTCAAGATTTATAGACTCGGCTCAGAGATTCTCAGGTTCAGAGTATAAATATAGTAAATAATAGGGTAAATGTGACTAGTATTTTTATTTTTATTAGTTAAATTTATTTTACTTTTTTCTTGTTCCTCAAGGTAGTATCTTAGGTCCTATTCTTTATACGGTTTATATAACAACATACGCTGATGACACATGTATACTGTCTGTAAACAACGACCCAACTAATGCATCACAAACATTACAGACACACATAACATCTATTGAAGAATGATGTAAAAACTGGAGAATCAAAATAAATCCTGACAAATCCCATCGGATAACCTTTACTCTCCGTCGTAAACGTCTGTCCTCCTGTCCTACAGTATCCTTTCTAAATACTCCACTAACGCCTGTTGAACAGATTCGATACTTAGGACTCCATTTTGACAAGAGACTTACTTGGAATCCACACACAAGACTGAAACGAAAAGAAACTGCTCGTAGATTCCGATTGGTACTATATTTACTTGATAAACGCTTCCCATTCAGTACAAAAAATTAGCATACATTACGATAATCAGACCAATTTGGACATATGGAATTGAGCTCTGGGGCTCCTCCAAACCATCAAATTCTTCCCGCATCCAGTCCTTACAATCCAAAGAAAGTGAGAAATACAAAGTGACTTATTCTACAGCTGCTAATGACTGCATTGGCTAGCGATCACAATACAAAAGACTGCAGCAACGACTAGTAGTTTCAGAACAAAATACAATGAGATCATTATGGAGCACATAAATATATTTAAGGATACAAAAATAGGAAGAAGACAGGACAACAATGCTGAGCCATAAAATTATTGTTCTACATTGGGGATATTCAATAGGATTGAATGCTTACTTATATTTATTGTATAATATTGTATTTTATCTTCCTGTTGTATTACCATTTCATAAGTGTATTCTCTTTACGAGGTTTGTCCGCAAGTGAGTGGCGGGAAAAGCAGCACTCCAAAAGATCCAAATCTTTCGTTGGTATTGGATACCAGAGGCGGGTGAGTAAGGATGCTAAACCTACTGTATATCAGGATTGAAGTGAAGCATCTGACCATTCCACATAACTTCAATACACCACTTCGAGGAGATTGTAGGGATGAGTGGAGCTGTGTAGAGATTATGCTAAAAGATAAGTATGATGAGCAAGGTTCTGATAATATTTGGAGTATTTGTTAGAATTATGTCTAAAATAAACAGGACCTTAATTCCATGATGCAAATGATTATTTGTTACAGAGACTGTAATATTAATTCACTTGGTACTGGACGAATTGGATGTGTTTGATTCTGGAAAATCACTCTCTCAGTTCTAGGTCCTAGGACCAAAAAGAGCTGAGAATGATTTTGGGAATTAGTAATTTGTTATTAATTAAAACACGAGATACCACTAAGTTATTTGATAACTCGCAGTGAAATATGGTTAATTTTAATTATTGAGGATTTTTTCATAATTTAAAAAAGTTCTTTTATTAATTTATTAGCAAACATTATGAAGGGGTTCCTCTAAAAAAAAATTCAACTATGAATATTAACTAATCAATTTTCTTAGCGAGAAAACCTTCTTTTTGATCTAATCTGATTGGTAGTAACAATGAAATGGTACTTAACCCTTAACGATGACTCTCATGGATAAAAACTGAAATATGTTTAATGCGTTAAAGGTAAGACGATAAAAAACGTAAGTTTTAAAACCGACGTTACCAACAGCCTTAGGTTCATGACACCTCCGTTGAAGTTACATCTTTGGCTCTAGAATGCCCGGGTGAGTGTGGAATTAAATTAATTAATAAGTGATTAATATTAATCTTAGTATTAATACTAACTTATGCTCATAAATTCTAATTGACTGGGTGACTACTTAAATTACATGCTGATGTAGTTCCTGGTGTATATGTCTGTCGATATTTGAAAACTTAAAATTACTTACATTGATATTTTAAACCTTTAACGTTATCGTATCAATTATTATTTTAACACAATAGATTATCATTCAAATCTCTAGTGACTTAGTCGAACTTAAGCAAATGTGGAGAACGTATAAGTAAATGTTTAATGGTGACCTCAAAAGTCCTGTTTGCCTATTGTTGGTGTGTGGCTGCGGAGACAGTGGAACGTTGGAAAACCATTATCCTTGAGAGTCAACAAAGCGGTCAACAAGAGTGTCAACAGCGCCGTAAGGGCAAACTCTGCAGTGAGCCACTCTAGCCCATCCTTGTCCGCAACCGTCTCCATTCTCTTCGGCCTACTCAATCACCTCCGCCGCTCGGGATATTCCCCTCATTGTCTCCGCTCTCAGCCACTCACCGCAGGAATACATTGCGAGTATAAGGGATTCTGAAACGTCAGTGACCTAAAAACCGGCTCTCGTAGAGGTTCAATATAATGAAGGTAGTTTGTACAAGGATTTATCTATTTGCGAATAGGAGAAGTCAAAATAATGAGGTATGGAATCAGTCCAGAAAAAAACTGAAACAAATTTACTACTTATAACTAATGTGGCTAAGAATTTCACAATCCTAATATTTTTATGCTTACTTTGATTTTGTCTATTAAAGAAAATAAGCGATTCATTCATATTTATGCACAAATATTGGTATTCTGAAGTAAATACAATAAAAAAGGGAAATTTTTTAGAAGAAGAAGCTTCTAAAGTCCCTGAAGATACCTACGAGAACACTTACTCCTGTAGACTGGATATGCCATCACTAACCCCAATGCAAAGTCTAACGAGTCCTAAGCGGAGATCATAGTGAAAGTAATGATGGTAGTGACAGCTGTCACGTCCAATAAACATCATTTATACTTACATTTACTATCTTACTATTAGGATTTGCTTCATAGTTGGTAACAATAGCTGCATATGCGCGACAAATCAGCTCCTTTCAACACTATTTTCGAATGAGAACTGTAAATAATATCGTCAATTGTTAATTTTATCTCTCATCCAAATTCTTCAGAAAATCTGATGATATGATAATACAATTGTAGAAATCTCCCACAAGATTAACCTATCCTAGAAAAGGTATATGTACTGTAAATTCGAATATGATATATGATTATTCCCACATATGTTAACATTTTAATATATTTTTAACCTCCATGTTTAGTTCCAGCTAAGTAATTGATAACACACAATAACTGATAACTGCAAGGAAATTTCTCATTATTCCAAATGTAGTTATCAAATATCCTGAAAGATTGTATTCGAAAGAGACAAGAATTTTCTTCCAAAAAATAAAATAATTAAAAATTATGAATTAAAGTTTGAATTATCTCGAAACAGTTAAAAACCTGATGACGGCTAATAAGTTCTTACTTTGTTGTCACAATACCGTTACAGAACCTTCCCCTAATGTCTCTATGTTTTGTCTGTTCTAGCTTTGTTTTTATGATAGTCAATCGGTATATAAACACGGATTATGTTTGTTCATAAAAATGTTTATTTAAATTGGAAGATTATTACAATGGTTGACCACTTATGATTATTGTAGGAAGAAAGTCCGGGTTGTGGTAGAAAATATCAGAATGATTATTGATTAGTAGCCTTGTTAGGACTGAGCCCTGATGAAGCCCTGCAAAGTGAGGCGAAACGTCTGTTACTACTAAATAGATTTTTTTTTGCTTATTTTTTAATTTTTTCGACCGCCACCCGGACGATTCTCTTACAATGTTTATATATTTTTATTATATGATATCTATTATACAACCTTAAAAAAAAAAAAAAAAAAAAAAATACCGGACCATATTTACTAATACCCATTCTTAGCTTCAAACTACTGAGTTTAACTTCGTTGATAACTGAGGAAATATTAATTATTATTACATATTAACATTAATGTTAGTAAGTATGTATGTTATCGTATACATTAGTAAAAATGGCTAAACCTATTTGCTGTTCTTATATACTGCATTAAGCTATACTATGCGCCAGTTTCCAGATTTTCCATGCTTTTGGAATATTGTGACTTGACTGACTACAGAATATTAAAATTCTCGTTCTGTGTATAAGTATTCTTTGCTTGGTTGCTGTTGAGTGCTGTCTGAAAAGCGACATAAATATATTCATAAGGGCTGCATTAGCAACAAACGTATATCATTTCTCTCCTCTTTTTTAAATGTCTGCCCTGTTATAGATTCACCTTTTTGGAATGAAGGATTACAACTTTATAAATAGGCTTGGTATGTTTTTTACTATACTGACAATATGAATAAAATATGATGTTATATTTTTAATAGGTTTTAGCTTTCTCCTTTTAAGAAATAAGCCCCCATTTTTTTTTCGTACTTATTAATCATGTAACGTATTTATGTTCACTATAAGTTACAAATTTATACTAAACTGGACCCTAAAGCGATTCCTAGAGGTATTCAAATTAAAAGTAAATTATTTTTCTATCAATCTCGCTCATAACAAAAATGAAACTAATAATCTATGAGATGAATCTATACTATAGTGTTTATTTTCATAATTTTACTATATTTTTTAGTATACTATAACTGAAATTTTAAAGCTTAAAACATATCTATGCAAACTAACATTTTATAAATTTATTTTATTTCGTTTAGTGCTTGGCAATACTAAGAATAAAATTGTTTTTCTAAAAAATATTTTCCGTTTCTGTTTTATTTATGTAATAAGCAGCCACCGCCCAAATGACAACATTGTGATAGTACACTAACAGCCAGCCTTATCTTCAAGGAATGTCATTTCTATGCTGCGAAATAAAGTAGAATAGGAATGGGACCGGGTAAACATAAATTTAGTATTAATTTTTTTAAGAAGGAATAGCCTGTTTAACAAGATTTAAACATTACTTTCAAATACATTTAAATTTAGGAAAATAAAATAATAAACATGGGCGTTGATGATCATTGAGTTTTACGCCCTAACGAACAACAACAACAACTAGGAGGCTTATATTAAGTATTTCAGCCTCAATTTTCCGGCTTAAAACGGCCAAAGCCATGACTACTAATCACTTTTCTATCATCAAGCTCAAAAGAATCTAGACCAGCAACCCTAGGCAAACCATTACACAGGGAGGGGTGTTATTATTTAAATTATTTGAAAACCTGAAAAGTTGGGACATTATAGATTTGTTTGTTTGTTTGTTTGGTTTTTTTAGTGGCGCCAAACTTCATCGGTCATCAACGCCATTTATATTTTATTTAATTTTGCTAATATTCGTTAAATTTTATTTATTTTCAATTTTTTTTTTATTTTATTTTATTTT
>NW_027109191.1:349292-354925 GCF_000696795.3 Halyomorpha halys | reverse complement strand
TGATCGATAGAAGATTGCCAGATCGTCGGCGAACAAAAGTGGCTTAACTCCCCTAGGTAAATTGAGTCCTAATTCATTTATAGCCAGAGAAAATAGAGTGGGACTGAGGACACATCCCTGAGGTACCCCATTAATCTGCCTGTATTTCTTAGAATGTTCACACCCGACTCGTACCATAAAATTATAGATTACATTATAGATTTGAGACCTTACTTTAAACAAAAAAAGTTGCGTTAAACTATTATTCAAAAAGGTTATTATGTTCGAAATCGCTCATAATATATATTAGCAAAAGAGGAAATTTTAGGGAATATTATTTAAGCTAAGAAATCCAGAAAAATTAAAAAAAAATCCATTTCGTGAAAATTAATAATGATAGCTAAATTACCTGAATTTTTAGGGAATAGTCATGGTTAATGCAAAATCATATATATTTTTGTTCTCAAAATTTTGACAAAGCAAGACTAAATGTAAGTGACGAAGACAGAAGTACATTTGTAGTAAGATGTTGATGAATCCACATTACTTATCGACACAAAACTGACAAATATAGAAATGTAAATTAATTTCATTTTGTTTTAATCCAATATGTTGACTTCTACTCGGAAATTCCGAGAGAGAAATGCTTTATTCATGCTGCCCAAATACATGGAGTTGGTACATTAAACAGCATATTAATCAATCCGTGATCGGACTGACATAATATATAAATTACATATTTTTACTTGATATAATAAAAAATGAAATGAAACTTTTTTTTCCACAGTTTTCATTTACAATCAATTCCAGTCTACACACTAAATACTAATATTTCAATTTATTCCTCTTTTCTTTTCCTTTCTTGTTCCTTCCATTTCACAATTTTGATTTCATTTGTTCGACAAATTCTCTCTCCCGAATTCCCCCTCTCAGATCCTCCCTCCAGTGACACGCTAAACAAATTCACTATTAGACAGCGATGTGAGATCAAACCAGAGAAATACTAATCACAGCAGTAGATCAGTTTACAGTAAAACAAACAAATAAATATATTTTACCAAAACAAAACTAATACATAGATTTTTTTAAAATATTTATTTATTGCTATTTACAACTGTACATTATAATACATTTAGTAAATCTGATCTAAATTAAATTGGAGTGTTACAGGCGTATAGATAAACTACCCATTGGTAGCACTCTAATGACATTTTACATTAGCTGGTCTCGTGGTCATCTTCTTTTTAGGCGCCTCGGAGGATTGTCAGGAATGGAAGAGGATGCAAGATTAGAAACTAGGGGGTTTGAGTGGTTAGAGAGTTTATAATGGAAAGAGTGATATCTGGTTCGGGCTAGATCGGTTACATAGGGAACATTAAGGTCTTTGTGTATGATTATATTTGTGACAAAGTAAGGAGCATTGAGGATTTTACGAAGGATTTTGGATTGTAAGGATTGAATACGAAAGGAATTCGAAGGTTTAGTGGAGCCCCAAAGCTGAACTCCATATGTCCACATTGGCCTTATTACAGTCACGTAGATCAGTCTTTTTTCCAATGTGTTAATACATATATTTAAAGGAAAATATAATAAAAAGTTGGCTAAAAGAAATACATGATTGGATAAATAAGTCTAAAAAAATAGAAATAATTTTATGAATAAATAAGTTAAAACACTCAAATCGACAGGTCCACTTTCATAAATAAATATATATTTATTTTAATAATAAAATATGTATTTTTGTTTCAACAACAAACCTTAACATTTCAACAATTAACTTAGAATAGAAGCAAGTCAGGATCACAATATCCTGTCAATTTGCATACATCATCGAAGGTACTCATTGTGTTTGTTCAGGGGTTAAATTATGGAGAGGCTTCCGATACCCAGAGAAGCAGAAAGAAGAAGTAAAGAGTTGGCCTAGCTAATGAAGACGAAATACTCCTGGGTCAATAGTCGCATTAACCTCCCTCCTTCCAATTATAGGCCAATCAGTGGCCCTGATGGCAACTCTTCCTCCTAACCATTAGCTCCAGCCTTCACTTCTACGACCAACTCTAGTTTTCCAGTCAGCAACCGATCATTCTCATTCCGTAATTGAGCTATCGTAGATAGCTAGTTTTCTAATTGAGGCTAAGCAATTTCTGAAACTGGAATTGAAATTTTTGAATATCAGTGGTTATCAGCCGTTAGCATTTAATAACATTATTTTTTCATTAAACAGTTTCCTGAAGTATCAATCATTCTATCAATTAAAACCCTAGAAAAATGAAAGTTAATTTCGTATAAATATTTTAATTAATATATGGTATATTCGACTAGATAAACCAAATTCGAAATTATAATTAAACTAATCTAATTCCTCTCGAATCCAATCCTTACAGTGTAAAGTCCTTCGTAAAATCCTTAATGCTCCTTACTTTGTCACAAATCATATCATCCATCAGGATCTCAATGTTCCCTATGTTACCGATTTGGCCAGAATCAGATACCAATCCTTCCATAATAAACTTCCCAACCACCCAAACCAACTCGTTTCTAACCTGGCTTCTCCTACACTACCTAATATTCCTCCTAGGCGTCTGAAAAGAAGATGGCCTCGAGATCTTTTCCTTTAGAAATGTTTTTGGAGTTCTATCAATGGGTAGATTCTCCACATGTTTTTATCATGTCATTATGTTACTTACAGCTAATTTACTTGATGTGTATATATGTATACAGTTGTAAATAACAATAAATAAATTATAAAAAAAAAAATAATTAACCTAAAAAAAAAAAATCTTTTAAAATTAGATTTAAAAAAATCAAATATGTTTTTATTTAGTATATGTATTTTTTATACTCTTCACTCTCTTCTCCATTGCTAATGAACTCTCTTCTACTAGCACTTATTTTATATTCAATGAAAATGTTAAACAATTTTTATTTTTCTGAATACAATTCAAATTTTATTTAACAAAAAATACTGGGAATTCCCTTCAATGATGAGGTATTTTTAGGGGAATGAAATTTCCCAGAATATAAAAAAAAAAAAAATATTTTTTAAATTAGCTCGTAGCTCACGATTGTTTCTTGCTAAATTATTAACATTTTATTAATATGTATAAAAAAAAATTAAAAAATTAAATTAAATTAAAAGGAGGTGCTGTTACAAGACCAACGGTTGTGCAAGGAGGTAATTTGGTTAGAAACACTCTTGACCGTCAGATTTTTACCCAATTAAGAGTAAACACTTTGAGAGGCTGGGAAGACTCTGGAGGGATCCCGAACCCACAGGACTGACTCAACAGCTAAAGACAACAAATAATAATTATCTGCCACAGCCGGATTCGAACCCAGGTCTTTGGGGGGTTAGTAGTCCATTGTCTTACCAATTAGCTACCCATTTCCATTAATATGTATAATTTAGTTAATTAATTCTTAACTAAGTGAAAATAAGTCAATTTTTTGGTGAAATAATGAATAACTCAGAACTAATTATTGTTTAATAAAAGTCCTGAACAATTAAACAGACCAAATTTTTGCAGTGAATAATAATTAGTGAAAATATTTTTTTAAAAAGTATGAGTAGTATAAGTACAAATCTAATTTTATCATCTTAATTCAACCTGACTTGAAGAATTAATTTTTATCCTTACTTTTTCTTCTTAAGTACCAACAGTGGGAAGACCTGCGTTCTTCGATTTGGACTAGAGGTAGGAGAATAATTCCTGAAGTTTATTTTTAACTGTGATAACAACTAGCTAGAACTATAACAACATTCTCCTACCTATATTACTACAAAGATAAACAATCTAACAACATTTAAAAACATATTATGAGTAACCTGAAGATGGGGGATAATCCCGAAAGGTTTTTGTCATTATAATAACTAATATAATTTAAACAAGGAAGATTATTCATCATTTTCGAAATAGCTTCTAATAAACTCTTCTAGTAGAAGATATTAATTTAAGAAGATTTTATTAGATTCAATTCTTTTATTTCACACACAAGTGTAAACATCTTTTTCTTGGGAGACATGATTCAAATCACGTTCCCTCCCGTAGATTTTATTCACAAATTCACAAAAGACAAATAAAATTTTAAAAAAATGTTAGCCTTTATGATCAAATTAGATTTAGATTTTATACTTAAACAAAAAATCAAATTTATCAAAAAATAAAATGTATTCCAGAAGCTTGAACTATAGGTAATTATTTATGCAGTGGAAATGGTGAGAAATCTATAGCGTCGACGTTCTATATACTGGATAGACATTTTTCATAATTAAACTAACTATAAATATTGTTTCTATTGTAGTTGTATAATAGGTAACCGCACAAACATTTTCAAAATCTCAAGTTTGTATATATTAATTACTCATGATTCTATGCTATAAATTTAATAATAGCAATTAACTTCACTAGCAACTCAATTACCAAAAACCAGTTTTATCATCTCAATGTCGATGAGGAAAAGCCACGTTTATCCCAGTACTATCCTACTAGAAAAGTTATCACATTGTCCATCCATTTCCACTGTAATAATACGTATTAATTAGTAATGAATGATTAATTAAAATTACCGCTTCTTAATTATTATTTTATTAACAATAAAACCTTTTAATTATTATTTTCATTCATTTTTGTCTTTTAGACCTCATTTTTTATTTTTTTTTAAAAAGAAAATGAAATCGATCATTTGTATATTAAAGAGTTTTATAGGTTTAATTGGATTAATACTATGTAACAGTATTAGAAATGTACATACAATGTAATTTTTGCAATAAGTTAATATTCAATTCAGAACGCCTTAGTGGAAAAACAATTAAGACCACTTTTTCAGGCCATAAAACTATATCCATTAAGCACACCTCAAAATATTTAGAATTGGACTAATATTATTGCAAGACCTGACCCTTTTATTTTAATTTTATTTTTCTAAACATTATATTTCCTTCTTAATTCTTAATATTAATAACGTTGCATATTTTCAAAAAAATTATAACTAAACAGTGTATTAAAAGAATTTGCCCTGAATATTGTATCATTTAATTTTCTTTATTTTGAAGTCAGTTCTTTTATTCTCCCCTTTTTTTTCTTTTCTTAATACTGAAATAATATAAAGTAATAATATCAATACCGTTTATTGATTTTATTTTCTTATACTATAAGTAATAGAATAAGTACAAATAATGTGGACACCTATATTATTCAGATATTTCAAGTGGTAGAAATCCTAATACCATAGATACTTACATTATTATTACAACAGTAAAATTATTTTTTATAAAATTGAAATGTATTTACCCATGTGAATCAAGTGAATAAATAAATCTAAATAACTTGTATTTCCTTTATTGCGAAAGTTGAAAATCTGGCTTATGTTATCTAATGGTTCTACGACTCCATTAAGTAAACGGTCCATTCTATGTTCATTAAACTAGAACACGTTTGATAAGGAAACAATGTTATCAGCTTCGCAATGTCTCCTCCCCCATCAGATTCTCTGAAATAGTAGATCAAGATACTAGGAGATTTTCCCCTTGACCTTATCCCAACACCAATTTTCTCTAATAGTAACAGTACTAATATTTTTAGTCACGTCTCGCCATTAATTTTTAGTTTCTATACTAATAGAAAGATAAGTTTTACTTATCTTTCTATAGAATA
>NW_027109191.1:346575-348269 GCF_000696795.3 Halyomorpha halys | reverse complement strand
ATAAACTTAGTGATTGAAATTTATATTTTTAAAATCGACAAATCTGAGGTAAAGATATGCACTGATTAGCATATTGAGTCGGAATCAACTTAAAAAAATATCCATAATAAGGTGTATATAGTTGACCGTAGATTACTGATTGGAAAAGATGGTCGGGGGGTACGGTCAGCAAAGAAACAACATAAATAAACAAAAATATTTATTTATGCCCACGTTTCGACCTGATTTTCAGGTCTTCATCAGGGCTATAAAAACAAAAAGACAACAACCATCATTTAGAGAATAAATAAATTAATTAAAAAAATATCTGACAAGTAAAAAACAGTGATGAATGTTCTAGTTATAAAATAAACCAATGGTTTCGGTTAAGTATGAATACACCTTTCTGGAGTAAGCTTGTTATTGAGAACTTCAGTGTTATTGTTTGTAAATTAGATTCCGAGTCCGCACCCTAGTTCTGATTTTTTTGTGACAACAGCATTTCATTTTTTTTTTTTTTTTTTACAATACTACATTATATTACATATTTTTATTATTTTAATTAAAAATTAAACAAAAAAAATATCGTTCTGATCAATAAAAATATACCTGTACATTTTTATTTAAACTTTTTCTACAGTGACTTATAACTTACTATTTATCAATGAATAAATATACATATATTCATCCAATATATCTTGAACTAAATTATGTTACTCACGTATATCAAAGCCGAGTGCAATCGGAGTCAAGATTATAGTGACAACTACCAGCAACATTTTTATCCTGAAAAAAAATTAATAAAATTAGTTACAAAAATCTAAACATGTATGAACCTTCAAAAATATACTATAATATAGTTACCATTTGAAATTATGCCAAAACAACTAGAAATAAATTTATTTTAGTAATATGTAATTATAATAATTAATTTCAATTATAAAAATAGTATTTCGTTAGCAAACATTTTTGTTACTCCTGATTATTTTGCTTTTTTTCAAAGTAGAAATTTTCCTAGATAATGGCAACTATAACTTGTTTTCAAAATTTAAACAGAAGAAATTCATTCTATAAGTATAGACATCACTGATATATAGCTTTCTTTGATTTACAAAATATAACATATAACCAGTATTATTTTGTGTTAAGATTGTAACTCCAAAAATAGATATAGGGAATCGTCCTTTCCAGCCAAGTCCCAATATCTAATCTGTCCCGTAACTTGTCTTCAAAACATATTCTAGCAGCGTATAGAGCAATTATTAATGATTAAAGTAATCATTTGTATCGAACTTTAATTTTTATTTAATCACCACAGAACCGTTATATAATCCTTCTAGCCTAGATCCTTCCAAATACTAATGGTTGGCTACTTCACACCATTTCAATCAGAAAGGGGTGGGAAGAGAATGATTGTCCTCTGAAGGGCAGATGAAACCATGGTTGACAAACTTTCTCTATTCAGCCCTTTACATTCTCCGCCTTCATTGTGCCCACAACTTTTGTTATCTAAGCCGATACACCGATTAACTGTTTGAAAACTATTATGGTTTTCCTTTTAAATTGTCACATATATATACAAAACACATCTATTTTTTTCTAACAATTTATGAAATAAACATTGCTATGTATTGACAATCCGGGGTATTATTAAGGTGTTTCGTCATCTGCCCCTATACCTGGTCAGGGTATCCTTCTGGGAAGCTTTTAGCATC
>NW_027109191.1:337954-345830 GCF_000696795.3 Halyomorpha halys | reverse complement strand
TTATTTTTGGATAATTGCCTTCAGCGATTATCCTGGCATCCAAAATAAATCTGCTACTAGTACATAGCAACATGTATTAAACTTACAAGATAAACGAAATAAGAACGAATAAACATAGAAAAAATTTCATCATTATTCACCGTTGAATAACGATATCAAATAATTTGAGTTACTTTTCTGATAGGGTGTTCAATGGAATACTTAGCTCTAATAGTTGTATGTTTTATTTTAACTAAAAGATTTACCGGTAAAGAAGTGGAAACAATGTCACGATTGAAACTGAAGCAAGGATTTTTATCATTTATATTGAATGTATATCTGTTGTTATTCTCTGCGTCCGTTATTATTGTCTGTATAATGTCTCTTTACACAAAGAAGGTGTATATTTTAGGAAGTGTGGATTCTGGGACTATTTAGCTGTCCGACTAAATAGGCTGATGGGTAACCCGATATTATGCAAGCTAAATAAGTCTGCCAACTATCGTCCTACTCCTTAATCAGAGAAGGTAACATGAATTGTGCGGGCTCTAGAGAGTTATTAGTGGGTAAAGCTCTCTTCTACACATAATTAATATGTTGTATTATTTATTATATATTTTCGTATTTTATATATTGTTTACCTAAGTACCATAATATTATAAATAACATTATTTATATTTATCGAAGACGTATTTATTAATTATATTTATACTTAAATGTTAAATATTATAATTATATTATTTCAATTTCTTGAGACAAGGTAATTATTTATTAAATAAATCAGAAATTTGTATCCTTTTTTGTCTCAACACTTTATTTTCCACCAGTCCAACGTTTCGGCCATTTTAGCCATCCTCAAGGACAACTTCAATTATAATTTCTTCCTCACATTAATTTAAAAGTTTCTTTTGCAGGCTATTCTACCCAGGTTATTTCCTTTATTATAAGTTAAAAGCCTATTTTTTATAATTTAAAAACATCAAACAAATAATTATTCTTATATAAGATTATCCACAACAAATTCACTACCATATAAACAAACCATTTATGGAGATTTATATATTTATAATTAGGAATTATTCATTATGAATTATTATTCCGCATTATTTATAACATTATAGGAATCTTAAAATAAAAACTCTTCTTTACTATGAAAGATAGATATGAAATAGAAAAACTCAATATCCTCTATTTCTCTCTTGCTTTTTTTAATTAAAATTTTTTAAAGCTAAGGAAGCGATCGGCAGACAAAATGTAGTTAAAAATGAAAGAATAACATTAATGATGAACGATCCATTCCATTTAATAGATTAAACACTTTGTCGATGCATAAAATATGCATATGTACATCTCGAGAACAGTAAACTAAGATGTATACGCCAATCAGGCTAAATTGAACTTTCCTCAATCCTGATTCGTCATATTTCTTTCAATTTTTTCCGATGTTGGATTTTCTGAGTAATGTGAATAAAACTTTCTAGAGCTGAAATTAAGGGTGATTTTTTTTTAATCAGTTCTAAAGCAACCTTTCATTATTTACTTAATCGTTCAGAGTTAGTTCTAAGAAGAATGGAATACAGCATTCATTGATTCAGCAAATTCTTTTCAAAATCCTACAATTCCGACAATAAACAAAAGCAGTGGTCAATCTTTATTACTACTGAAACAAAAAAAAAATTAACAGAGATGCATGAAGGATGCGGGCCATGTATCAATAGATTTTTTTTCACGGAGAGGACGGCAGGGGTGGGAGGTGACTTATGGCAGTCGCACGTGCGACGCGGCGATATGTATGACATGGACTTTATCGCCGGGCGGAACCGGGGGACTATCAGTGGCCTGTTTTGGGCACTGCCTCCTAAATCATTATCAGAGGCTCCGGATTCCATCCTCTATCCGGCGGATCCTCTACCTAGAGCTAATACCGTTTACTGTTCAGTTTCGGTACAGAACCGGCCTGTTAGTTATCTCAAATATGTTGTGCTCAGATATTAGTGGTATTGATAGTATTTCTAGTATTCAACTGGTTGTGGTAGGATATATTAGATAATTATAGCAATAGGTCAACAATTATGTATAGTATAACGGTGTTTTTCTTTTTTAGTCTCTGCGCTTCGAACAATGGTTACGATTATGCACAAACAAAATCGTTAGCTAACAAATTCGTTGCAGTTTTTTTATCTATATGAAAATGTATTTTTGTGTACATTATAGTATTGTGCTATCAGAATATTTCAACTATAGTCATCTGCCATATCTACTTGACTCCTTGCTAACATTATATGCTGTAGCTCTAGGAACTACGATTAACTGTAACTCGGAGGTGCCATACAAAAAGACTGTATGCGTGTTTTAATAACACTTATGTCAGACTCTATTATTGGTTTATAACTATTCTCTAACCACAATAGGAAGCCTTAATTCATAGTTTTTTGTTTAATTTCTTAATTCGTCAAATCACATTGTACCTTAATTGCATATGCACAATTAACTGATGATTGGGATTACCACAAATTTTATTAATTTTCAAAAGTACCAATGAATTTTATTAAAAATGGTCTATGATCTTTTAATGATTTTGGTATACATGAATTTAAGTCAGTAGTTTGGAAGAGAGAGAAAAAAAAACATAGGTGAACATATGTAAGAAAACCGTGAAAAATAGATACTTTTTTTAAAATATAATTTTAAGCAAATTAATTCTTTATTTTGGAAACTCTGTGAGATTTCTAGGAAGAAACTTTCATATTTTCGTATGAAAAAAATTAAATAAGAGGTGAAAAAAAATAATATAGCTTAATATTTGTCATTAAGACAAATAAAGAGATCAATCTCAAAATAATTCTTACAATTAAGGATAAAAACATTTTATTCCTTTTTTCATGAATAATGATATTTTAATTATTTAATAATGATAATAAGCCTTAAAATATGAGCAGTAATTTTCTATCAGTCATCTCTGAACAAGCAATTAGATGCTCTTCTCCGATTCAAAGAACGAAACTAATTTGAAAAAAATGTAAACCGAACCTCTCTTCACATGGAAATAAGAGTTTTCCTCCACTCCGTAAATTTCCAACTCCGAATATTTATTTATTTTTTATATTTAGGTTAAGATAGATAAGTTTTACATCTAACTAATTCAAACTTACGCAACGTTAGCAATACTATATCCTATCCCAAATAGAAAATCCAAACTAAAATCAGAAATAGCTATTCTTATTTTTAAAACAATTCTCAGGCCACTGCTGATGTATGGCAATGAACTCTGGGAAGCGGCATCCTTTACTAAAAGAAAAAAAAATTACAGACATTATTTTAAAGTCGTAAGAAACGCAGTGGATGCTCCTTGGTTTGTAAGAAACAGCCAATTGCATGAGGAATAACAAAGAGAGACAATAGAGGATTACATAAAAAAAAGGTTCATGATGCTCAACTCCCAGTTACCGACAGTTAAAGGAGCAGTGACCTATAACGTGGGAAACCCAACCACAACTCGAAGACTGAAGACCAGGCTGCTGCAGGACACCCTGTTATAAATTCTATATTTATCAGTTCTGTCAATGGCACTCTACAATTTTTTTTTCTCTTCGTCTTTTTCTTAAATTCATTTTCCTTTTTTTTCAGTAGAAGTCAATTATTTATTTTGTTAAATCCTTAATTGTCATTGTCTTTGTTATTAACTTTACTTTTATATTTATCAAGAATCATTAATTTATCTTAATTTTTTTTATTCATAAGATTGTATATAGTTAGGGGTGTTTCTTATATGAGACTATAACCTCCCCCCCATAATCAATTGTAAAAAAAATGTACCACATAGTTAAACCATGTAAGGCCCACCAGGTCGATCTGGTATTAAATAAATAACTATGAATAAGTTTTAATATTAAATTTATACATTTTACCGAGTTTACTAAAGTCATCTTGATGTTTTGTTAGCTGTTAGCTACATAAACTAATTTTAACAAATATATATGAAATATACAGAGAATTTCAAAGATTTAAATATAATTTTTTTACTTTAAAGATATTTTTAGGCGTTAAAAGAAAAAAAAAATGCTATGAACTCCTTTTAAATTTGGTTTTGATTTGATTCATATATGACCTAAAAGAAGTTAAAAATATACTTAATTTTTTTTTGTACTTAAAAGAAACAAAATAAAAATTATTTATATAAACCTTACTTTATGAATTGAAGTTTGATTTCCTGAAAGAACTTTATAAGATTTTTTTCTTGAAATCCTTTGTTTTCTTTACCATTACAGACAGATTGGACATATATGTATACTACTAAAGTTTCATATAAATCATTTTGGAAAATTCCCAATAGTTCCTAAAACATTACAGAATGACAAACATATTTTTCGACGTATTTTTAGGGACATTTTGGAGGGTTTTGGAGTGTAGATTGCTATTGAAAAAATAAAATAAAATTTGGCTGATTCAAATTTTCCTTTCAATTTATTTAACTAAGAAATCGATTCATTAAGTCATTCAGATGTGTCTGAGATCGTAAAAAAATGCTCTGTGATTATAATAAATTTTAAGGTGGTCACAAAGTTAAAACCATTTGACTGGTATCGTTTCGCACTCACTGGAAAACGTATAAGAGAAGCATTTTTCTCGGGTGGCGAACCTCAGTATTATATCCGTTATATTCGGTTATGCTGGGTGTACGTATGTGCTCTGCCGGCGTGGCTTGAGGCTAGTGGAGGGAGAAAGAATGCTTTTATTGGAAAAATTCGTTGAGGCTAAAGGTTTCGGAACGTGGAAAAGGTTGAATCGCTCGGAAGGGAAAGCGGAGATAGCTGCCCGTTCCGGCTTCCTCCGATTTTCTTTGCTCGGCCAGAATGTCTCCAGAGTCACTTCCGCCTTCAGCTCTCGCTTTTTCAGATATTAGGGTAATTTATAAACATAGCAGAAATATTCAGATCATGTGAATCGTCCTCATTTACTTAATATTCTAGAGTTTCATGCAGTTAGTATCTGCGAATAGAATTAGTGTGTGATTTTAAAAATTAAAATCTAAATTATCGGGGGAGGAAACCTTTTCAAACGGCCTAATGGTCTTTAGTTCGTACATTTGTATTTAAATTTAATTTAAATATATCACATGTATAAATATGTAACACATATATTTAAAAATATCAGTGATCCGGAAGATAGTTGCTTCATGGTAATTTTGCGTAATTGACTCTAATGTGTTATCGGGCTCAAAAGTCCATTTACTACATGTTTGTAAGTCAACATCAAAGTACTACAACAGGAATTTTTAAGAGCAACCATGCCGATTTATAAACATCTAGTTTATCCATTTTTGATCCCTATAACACAAAATGTTACAGTTGCATCATGACCTTTTTGGGTAGCTACATGTGTAAAGTTTATCAGATTATACCAGTCAGCATGATTGAATATTATATAGCATTAGTAACAGCACATTATATACAATATGTGGCATGTAACAAACCAAATGAGACTGTTTGCTGTTTAATTTAAGTGTACTTCGTGTTATCCTGTAAATATTAATGTGAAGACTACGAAAATCAATTATAGATATGCACAGTTGGTAAATTATGTATAATCTCAAACTCCTGAGAATCTCGCATTTTGATTTGTACAACAGTGCTGTTGCTGTGTCAGCCCAATGGGTTCGTGAGCCTACCGGGGCCCACCCAGCCTGATCAGATGGGCACCCTTAATTGGGTAGTGGTACCGGTACCATAAAATGAATATTAAATTTCCCAAGGTGGGAATCGAACCCACAACGTTCCGGACCGAGCGCACTGGGACCTGCGCCCCAACCCGCACGGCCGTCACGTTGCTCCCTTAATTGGGTAAAAATATATTGCGTGATTTTTAGATATATTGTCATTGGTCTAGTAACAGCACTTTCCTACAAAATACTGCGTCCGTGACCATCCACGGATTGTAGAAATACAAATTTTATTTTATTTATTTTTAATACATATTAATAAAATGCTAATTATTTAGGAATAAAAAATCATGAGCTTCAAGCTTAAGTATACCTTTTTTTTTTTAATATTCTGAGAAATTTAGTGACCCTAAAATACTATATCACTGTTGGAAATCCTCAGTTCTTAAGTACTGGACCCCTGACTCTTCATGGGATATAGTGGTACAGGTTTTATTTTTTTTATTTACAGATAAAAAATAACTATGTATAGACGATGTATAGTGTATAAGTTTTTTAGATTTACAAATAGTCATTACATAAACGATGAAGGTTATTTTATATCTTAGAGTACTAAAAAAAAAAGTCTTTTGTGTTTTCAGTATTTCTTCAAAGCACGGTTATAGCCTTTGCAGTCTTTAAGTGCACATTTTAGAGAGAGATACAATGTTTTTTAATTTCTTCCCCGTTCCGCTTGAGGAGAATGAATGTGGCCAATTATAAACTTTCTCCTTATATTGCTACGGCAGCTTAATGGAAACTTATAGCTTACTTATCCGTGTAGAGTTTTTCCTCTTTTCCTTTATTCCCTTTTTTTTATCCAGAGCTAAGTGTAGTAAAATCTATTCAAATGCGTATGAAAGAAAACAAATGAGCCTTGTTAAGCAAAGCCTTGAGTCTTTAAATGTGAAGTAAGTCTAAAAAAAAAAAATGAAGCTTGTATTCTGAAAATAGCTTTACCGTATATACAAGAGCCTGTCTATTCCATGAACTTAGGTATACTCCAGTTTGTAAAAGTATTATGTGTTCTAGTTATAACGGTTGTTGAATTATTTCTTTTTTTTTTTTTTTTCTTAGAAAGGAAACATGTGTCTCCCGTCTTAAAATAGTTTTTGCATATGTATACTTTTAATCAGGGGAAAAAATAGTTATAAATAATCATGAATTATTATGACTAAATGAATTGATGTAAATAAATTATGAAATGTTATAAAAATCGAATGCATGACAATTTCTTTGTAACTAATTTTCACCGAGCGTTCACTCTTGGTATAAGGTGGC
This sequence comes from Halyomorpha halys, assembly GCF_000696795.3. Taxonomy (NCBI): domain Eukaryota; kingdom Metazoa; phylum Arthropoda; class Insecta; order Hemiptera; family Pentatomidae; genus Halyomorpha; species Halyomorpha halys. The sequence goes on along the minus strand of NW_027109191.1, from coordinate 338,872 downwards.
TTATGCTAAAAATAGATATGTGTCACAACGATATCTGTATATTAGGTAGGATTAAAAGAGGCTAGATATTGTAAATCTTCACTCAAATGAAATAAGGAATAAAATGAAGAAAAATATATATAAAAAATGACCAATGAAAATTAATCACTTCCGATCCGTTTCTACTAATGATGGTTAACGGTTAGTAATAATTGCTTTTAACAGTTAACAGTGATTGTATTCACCGATAAATCGAAAATGAGATAAAATTATTAGATAATTCCGTAATTAGCCAACCTGAACTATATTTGTGTTTTATATAATTTTTCTGATGTCAGATTAAAACATAATATCGTAAACTGAGTTGTATTTATATGAATTGAACCGTGATCATCATTGAAAATGATCCGATGCGGGTTCATTTATCGATTTTTTGATGATTGTATTGATGAAATGATATAATTAAAGTAGTAATTATATATCTACATGGGTGTAATCCCCGATAACATAAATATAATTAAGAACGTCTAACAATTGACAAGAGATAAAGTTTTATATTACAGATTATACTTGTCATTGAAAAGTGTAAAAACACGCTCTATTATTTTATTAAGATATCATTACTATTAGTCTTTTCCACTTTACTAAATCAGTGTATGGAAGGTTGACTTCACCAAGCTGTTCAGTGTAAGTCGACTATGACTATTAAATGTCAAACTTTTCCTAAACATCAGCCACTGTAGCATATACATCGCTTTAAAATGTATTATTCCTATTGGTGTATGTAAACTGTGGGTAACTAAATTATTAATGTAGTTTCTTATAGCTTACAGTTTGTAATATCGTATACTGATTATATTATTTTTTTTAAACAATATTTTGAGTTAGATAAATTAAAACACTCTTACTAAAAATATAACTTATTACAAAAAAAGTCTT
>NW_027109191.1:313823-337904 GCF_000696795.3 Halyomorpha halys | reverse complement strand
TACTTATTGCCCACAACTGTGTGGCAGATTGTAATATCTATCAATAAATAAAAAGTATTTATTAAAACAAAAAATTATTTGTGATATAATGGGTAGGGGTATGTGATGACATGAAATATAATAATCAACGTGATATTCAGAATATAAAAAATATTGTAAAAATAATTTATGTTTTAATTATTATTATTTATGAAAGTTTTCATTTAAAAAAAACTATTACCTTACTCTGTTTCAATGAAATCTTGAGACCATGAAAAACAAATAAGTAGTACTGGAGACCCTGAAAGTTATATTCAAATATTTTAAAATTGAAGATTATGTACACATTTGAGTTCATTTATATATTTCTTGCATGTTATATTTATTTTACTATCACATTTCTTATATATTAATAGCTAAGATCGAGAACCTGTCTATTCATCTAGATGAACGAAAAAAAAATGTTCTCAGAATCATATTTTTGTTGAGAATTAACGTTTTGGCTAAAGAAGATCAAATTTAGTTCTTATCTGTGTCTGCTAGTTGACCTGTAGTAAAATCCATGCTTCGTATTATTCCTAGTGAAACAATCGATGTTTCCAAAATTAAATTGATCGAAATCCTTTTCAGAACAGAAAAAAAATCTTGATAATGTTTTGCATTAACTTTAACTTTAAAGACTTTATTTACTTTAATTTGATTTTTTTTATTTACAAGTTCTTAAAAATTGGATAATAAGTAAATATGTCAGTTAAAGGAAGATTTAAGCAATGGGTCAATATAATTTATGCAACACTATTTGCGTTCCAAATGAAGACACCATCACTGGATAGAAATAGTAGTTAGATTTTCCGTTTCACAGAACACTAAATAAATTATAATCCGATAGGAGTCGGTAACCAATTCAGTCTTTATAAGGGAAAGTGTAGATACTAGCTCCAGAAATGTCTAGCCGCTGTAGAGGCAATCTCATCCATAATTTATTTCATTAATTATGAACTACCTCATTTCGGCACCAATCTTACCTCGGGTCCTTTGTTCTAGAATTCCTTTAAAAGATGAAAAGAATTTCATTAGGGTCTAAGAGGTCCAGTTAACCACGTGGGATTCTAACCAATGCCAAGTAAGTTCTTAGGAACAGTCATGAAAGAAAGATGATTTAATATCCGTGGTAATTGTATCGTTCTTATTATGTTAACCTTTTTATTCCCACGACATTTCTTTATTATTCTTCGGATGGTTTTATATTGTTTGACAATTGAAATTAAAAACTCAGTAATAATTAAAAATTTCTTAATAATTAAATGATAATAAATGAGTAAATTCTAAATGTATTTCTTCAATTAGATGCGTAGGAGAAAAAAACAAGATGAAATAAATGTTGAAAGTCAGATATATATGATTACGAAACATTATAATACAGGAAGTGTTTCTGTAAATTAGTATAAAGTAGTTCAACGATCGGCAAAATATAATTATAAGGATTTAAATGACAAGTTAATTGTATATATTCCAGTGGTAATGATACTAGGAAAAAAATCTCAAAAATTGATTGAAAATTGTAGAATAAATAAAGAAATAACGAGGAAGTAATAACTTCACAAAATATCTAACACGTCAAGAGAAGAATTGTTTCGAATTCTGTATGCTTTAAAAGAAAATGGTATCATGACGAGAAAAGAAAGAAACAACCGATAAATGTACTGAAAACAGTAATTTTCCCGTTTAAAAAAGTTTTTTTTTTTAAAGGTAGTACGTAATATCTATAAACAGGTATAGAAGACAAAATACGACCTTTCGATAATGCAAGTCGATCAACAACCATTGGAACAAAAAAAAGATATTTAATTACAGGACTAGAAATAATCGTATGAATATTTTTCGTTGGCTTTTTTGATAACTATCAACCACTGAATTATTATACAAAAATAATTAAGCATTTTGTGAAAATCGCGAAAATGTGAAAGCAGATCAAGAACATTAGTTCTTACATTTTGGTGAATAATTATTTTTGAATGAAAATAACCAGCTCATACATTAATTACCAGTTATGTAAGTAAGTGTCCATAAATGGTAGTTTTTGATTATTTTATGCAAAAGGTTGTTGATCTTTTTTGAATTTTTCAAATCTGATGGTTATTTATTTTAATTTTTTAATTGTTTTAACTATTGTTTGTTTTTCATAGTGGTACGTAAATCAAAAAGAAAAAAAAATGTCGGCACCTTTTTGCACTCACTTTATAACTTCTTCATAATTAATTCTGTATTACCTCTGTAATTTACAATAGACGTTTCAGGGATTTTCCTCTGTCAAGTTTATATATCAAGGGATATATTTATTTTATTGTTACATTATTATTTAAATACATATTATATAATATATGTATTTTTTTCTCAATAAAATGTTTACAATAAACTCTGTTTGTACCATTTTTCTCTTAACCATCACGTTAAAAAAGTCCTGTCAGGATTTATTTTAAAAAATCTATGTTTAATTTTTTTTTTATCGTCAAAGGACTAGGCATTGCATACTTTAGTAAAAATTAACTTAAGTAAAGCTTTAATTTATTATAACTGCGATATTTTAGCAGTGTTCTGCTTGTTTTTCAAGTAAAGAGTATTTGTGCGAGACTTCGTGATGGGAAAAAATATTCTCTCTGAACGTCACATGTCAATGCCTAGGATCGCATATTGTTTTAGTAAACCAGCTTGTCATGTGTGATCGAAGCAATTTCTGTTGTCTTACCTGTGTCTGACAGAATTCGTCTTCTATTTAGTCAAAGTACACTTGCAATCAAAAGAGGAGATATTTTGATAGCTCTATATCTTAAACATCAGCTTAGTTGTTATCAATGAAGTAGATAAATATTTATTGCTTATTGTACACAGTATTTTTATTTTAGTGTTTTGTTGCATTCTGAAATATTCCGTATACTTATATATCTGTACAATATGTTTTATGAATTGTACGTATCAATTTTAACTGAAGAAAATGTTTTTCCTTTTGTTACTGACATAAGCTTTAAAGTAACACTAAAAGAATAATTTAAAAATATTGGTTTAAACTTTTTCTTTAATTTTAGAGGAGAAGACGCTGTGAATAAAAAAATACTAGTTTCTTCAACCTGCGATTATTTATCAAAGTATATCATATGATAATTTAGTGTAACATAATCCTACATTATTTTTTTTATACAATAAAATATTTATAGTAAAATATAATGTGTAAGATAAAAAGATGGTCTCGAGACCTTCTACATTAGAAATGTTATTAGAGTCCTGCTAATTTATGGAGTTTATATATACATCTGATATAATTTTGAAATAGTGCACTCCCATCGTTGTACTATACATCCATGTTATTACTCTTATTTTTAGAAATTTAATTTAAAACTAGGAAGTTTAGAGTTCGACTATTAGATAGTTTCTGTACATGCTGTATCATATCATTATCATTATGTCATTATGATCAAATTTTCTTGTTGTATTTTTTATACAGTTGTAAATATCAATAAATAAATAAATAAAAACAAATAGGAAGTATTTCTCTTTTTCTCCTTTGGTTGATTATCACATTTTTCATAGTTAATTGTCACTAATGCCACAATTTAATCACATTTTTATAGTTAATCCATTATCGCGACTTCTAACAATGGTTAATTATTTACAATAAAAAAAGTTCAAGATACTTCTGTTTATAATTTTTTTCTAACATGTTGGTTAATTTCTATGAGAATAAGACGAAGCTAATATTAAAAATCTTGAAATTATACATTGGTAACTTGAATTAAATTTAAATCTAACCATTTTCGAGAAAATGTTAGGAAAGTGTAAAATCGAATTTATGACTTATCACTTTCAAAGAGTAGGTTTTAGTTAAAAAGTTGCTATAGAATCCAAGGCATAAATATAACTAAGGTATAGTAAGCAGATAGAAATTCGTAAAGATTTATGTTTCTGAGCAAGGTTGATGACATACATACTGGTCATTTTTTGAAACTCAATTATTTGGACTCAGGAGTTTTTCTTTTGGAAAAATTTTCTCGATCGGAATTCTCCTTCCTATTGTATATTTTATACATCAGTAACTTTCTTGACAGTAAGTGGTGGTTGCATTTCTTACTGAAGAAATCGTTTTATAATTGGAAACTAATTTCCAAATAATATTTTGTTGTTTTTGTTTTATTAGCTTACGTAGAAACATGTTAATCATATGTTTATGAAACCGGGCCATGAGTTGTGCACATCCTCTTAGAAATACTTTATCAAAAAATTTAAATTGCCTAAAGAATCCATTATATATTTTTTTTATTTTTGTCAGTGGAAGTTGAGACCTTTATTTAAATTTAGTAAGGGGGTGACGCCACGGAGGCATATGTGTGACAGGCATTAGTTGGGTGTTAGCTGTTTGTGTTTCATTAGGTCAGCCTTATCGTCACTCCGTGCAACCCTTGCTAATTAATCCTTGTCAGAATGGAGCACATTTTCCACCACCTTCCGGGGGTCGAGGGTGAAAAAACATTATTCTTGTTCCTTAATGTCCGCTTGCTTTTGTCCCAACATTACAACAGGGTGGTTCTAATATCAACTTGCCGAGTTTCACAATACAGTTTATTTCAAAATTGTTTCTAAATGTTTGATGAAAGAAAAATTGGTAACAAAAACAAATAAAGAAAAAGATTTTCTCATTTTTACATTGCAATTCCAGAGACATATCAAGCTATGACTTTTTGAAAATGAGGGTAGAGAAATCTCCCTACATTACGGCTTCTTTGTAATTGAAAAAATAATGGTCGATATGTTTGAAAAATGTATTAGCTCGAAAATTTATTTTTTAAGTGTTTATAGTTAGCTTTATTAAATATTGATCAGTTTGATCTCAATGCTATTTTCTGTAATAAAACAGACAGTATACAAATTTAGAAGATTCTTCACAAAAATGTGTTAAATTTTCCCTGTCAGACGTGAAATAGATATTAGAATCTTTTTTTTTTTTTTTCATACTCTCCTGTAAAGATTTTAGTGGGTATTTGGTACGTACATATAGGAGGTATGCTATATGTATAGCTGGGTGTGAAGGATACCTTGGATTGCCTTTTGGCATTAAGAAAGAAGGGGATGTAACTCAGTGGTAGAGTGATATTAGAATCAATATTCTAACTTTCTAAAACAATGGGCAATAATAAAAATTTTGTGAGTATAAAAAATAATAATAATGAATTTGTTGTCTCTCATCTGTAAAAATTTAGCAAAGACTTCGGCCCAAACTGTTTTAGTTTCATCCTAAAAATGAAGATTGCAGAGAAAAAAAGAGTATCTTGCTTATTCATAAATATAGAAGAGAAAAAACGATACTATGGAATCATATATTCTTTACCCTGCAATCTTTATGCGTATCATTTAACAGCTATTTTCGTTGAATCCTTTTCCTCCTTTTTTCACTTTATCATCGTGTCCGCACTCCAAAAATCTGCATGAAACCGTTGTTACTCATTTTTAAATAAAAGTTACCTTGTTTTTCTTTTGCGGTTTTTAGATATAATATAGCTTATCCATAGGTATTATATATAATTGAATATAATCATGAAATGCAAAAATAGAGTAATAAAATAGCATAAATAAATTATCATAATTACTTAATATCGTCGGTATAGTAAACAATATTATTAAGCATTAGATATTTCTTTCTCATAATTCTTTCGTACTTGGGATGTAATAAAAAATTTTCTTAATCCTTTAACAATCAACAGTTTATTAGTATTTACTGAGATGGTGTTTTAAATTTTCTTGTTTGGTTCCAATATGAATTATTATTTGGGCTATTATAAAATAAATGTAATGTATGTCCTTTATTCGGTTTCCTCCTTACCGGTCATTCGTATGGAAAAATGTGTTGATACCAAGGAATCAGAACTCATAAACGATGGGTGCTCTGTAATATTTTGATGGACGTCTCTACTGAAATTATTCCAAGTTAACTGTTTATTTTTTAAACTTCTAAACGAAAAGCATCGAAGCATATTGAATAAAGCTATGAAAACGAGCATTGCGTATGAATACAAAGTAGCCTAAGCCTGCTTTGTGTGTATTTTCTTGTTCATTCCGCTAATAAAAGAAAATTTGTTGGATACAAGGGATGTAGCAAGGGGGTTGGAACGGATACAAACGGTTTCTGTGGCTATTAAAATATGTAATTAAGAGGAGGGAGGCATTATATTAATTAGTGAGTGGCGTGCAGATTGTGGTCTTCTCAAATACTGCTCCTTTACCTGCGGATGAGCGGAGCTGTGGCCTATTTTGTGGCTCTAATAGTTTATTTACTTTTATTATATTGGTAATATTGTTTATTTACCAGTAGCAAAACCTAGTAATTGTATTTATATAACATAATTATATTGAACAAAACTATCAAATTGTAGATCCACTTATAGCTTTACTTTGAAATGTAGAAGTTAAATGTTCATATGTAAACTGAAAGGACTATTCATGTAGTAACGTATTAATAATACCTTTACCAATTTGAAATTTAAATGGAGAAATACAATAGTGTATCATTTACACTGTATAAAAAAAAGCAAGTGAGTCATCGCAATAATATGATTTATTTATTTCATAATTTTGTTTGATCTGACTTGATCAGTAGCCTGTAGTAAAAATAAACAAATCTGTTAAATTCACGTATTTAGTTTGAGTCACTCACTCAAAAGAAAATTTGTATCCTCCTCTGAAATTAACTTTAAAGTAACACTAAAAGAATAATTTAAAAATATTGATTTTAACATTTCTTTTTAATCTTAGAGGAGATGACGCTGTAAATAAAAACATACCATTTTCTTCAACCTGTGGTGATCAAAGTATATCATATGATAATTTAGTGTAACATCCCCCTACATTATTTTTTGTATACAATAGAGACCTTCTACATTATAAATGTTATTAGAGTCCGGCTAATTGTTAGAGTTTATATATACATCTGATTTAATTTTGAAATAGTGCACTCTCATCGTTGTACTATACACTTATGTTATTGCTCTTATTTCCAGAAATTTAATTTAAAATTAGGAAGTTTAGAGTTCTACTACTGGGTAGTTTCTGTACATGCTGTATCATATCATTATCATTATGTCATTATGATCAAATTTGCTTGTTGTATTTTTTATACAGTTGTAAATATCAATAAATAAATAAAAATTAGGAAGTATTTCTCTTTTGGTTGTTTATCACATTTATTATTTTAATATTTGTTATATAGGAGAATTTGATGATCAAATGAAATAGGGGTTGTGAAATAGAAGGAAAAGTAAAAAAAAAGAATAAATCGAAAAACTTGTAGTTACTTTGTAGACTGGTATTAATTTTAAAAGAAAAGTTAAAGAAAACTATGGAAGAAAAAAAAATGTTATCTATCTATTATATTATATCATGTAAAAATATATAACTAATATTTGTCCAGTCACGGATTGATCAGTATGCCGTGTAATGTAGCAACCCGATGTATTTGGGCAGCATGAATGAATAAAGTAATTCTTTCTCTAAAAAAAATAATTGTCACTAATGCCACAATTTAATCACATTTTTTATAGTTAATCCATTATCGTGACTTCTAACAATGGTTAATTATTTACAAGAAAAAAAGTTCAAGATACTTCAGTTTAAGATTTTGAATTCTGGTGGTCAAGGTTGATGACATACATACTAGTCATTTTTTGAAACTCAATTATTTGGACTCAGGAGATTTAAAACGAGTATTTCTTTTGGAAATATTTTCTCGATCGGGATACTCCTTCCTATTGTATATTTTGTTTGAGTCACTCACAATAAATATATGAGCTCAATTTAATGACACTTCCGACACTTTGCTTTAATTCATCTTTACTTTGTCAAACGAAAAAAAAAATATGATGGATGGAGAGGATGGGACGATGAAGGAAATAATTATTCAATAAATTAGTAAAATTAAGTAGCTCGTGATAGCTAATTAAGTTAACTCAGTGTTCATAAAACAATAAACATGTGAATGGAAGGTATAGATCGTATCGCAAAATTCTGATCCCAGCTCAGCAAAACAATGATCTATCTCTCCTTTTTTTCAAACCATCGATCACGTACTCATTGAGAAGAGCTAGTGGATCAGCTCATGAGCTAAGTGCCTTTATGAAGAACAGTCAGAATAACCAATGATACATCTCACTTTAAAACTGTTTACACTCATAATTTTGAACAGTATTTTTATTTGTTTCTGGTAGCTGTTTGTTATTGTTGTTGTCTGGGGCTTTAAGACGTAAAACCCTGAGGTCATCAACGCCCATGTTTCGAGCTTTATAATTTCATTTCATTTATATATATATAATTCTATTTCACTTTATTTTTCTCTTTAAATAATTAAGAAAAAAAATTAAATAATTACTTCTTTTGGAATTTTTTATTACGTATAACAGATTTCCTGGTTTAAATCTTATTCAAAAGGCCATTCCTTTTTAAGAAAACCATTTCCACGTTCTTCTGGTCATCATTCAGAGCATCAGATACACTCGGTTCTACTCCCAATCTACTCATGTTCGCGGAATAGAAATAACATTCCTCAAATATGTGACTGATCGTAAGTACACTGTTGCAGTATTGACATTTTGGCGGTGGCTGCTAACTGATCAGATATGAATGAGTTAAACTTGTATGACCTATTCTTAATCTGGCAATAGCTAGCTTCTTGATCTCCTCCCTGCGATTGGAACGGTTTGATGTGGTCCAGGGGTTAATGTTTTTTTTAATAGTTTTTAATTTGCTTGGCGGGCTTTCATTCAACATGGCTTGCCAACTAGATGATATTTCATTTTTGATCGGAAGATTTATTTCTTGGAGTGTGAATGGCCGCGCCCTGACCTGGAAGAGCAAGTGGTTGTTTAGCTGCAATGTCGCCAGTTTATTTCCAGCGATCCCCTCGTGATTCGGCACCCATATAAAGAAAACAGTTTTTCCAAAGTTTTCTGGTAGCCTTATCTATTTTATTTCACAGATTCCTTAAAAAGAATATTTGCTAGAATATTTGTATAGGTCCCAAGGTTTATATTAATGTTTCCATAACATAGTAAAAAAAAGATTTAATATAATTTTATATATGGAAATGATTTTATATGAAGCTATAAAGCGCGATCTGTAAGCTATGGTGTACCATAAATATATGGTTTAAGCAGTACTAAAATATTTTCTTTTTTATTACTAAATAGAATTCACCAACTTACACAAGTATTTCTTATTGTAAATAGCTAATAACAGCTCATACAAAAGAAATTAGTTCTAGAAGCTACCTATAGAGAAACAATATACCTCTGTTAATGCTTCTTAAATATCTTCACATAACTGGTCGAACTATGTAAGACTAGTTGTACTGATGGGGTTCCATTTGCAAGATCGTTTGAGCCTCCCAGCGCCATCACATCCAATTAACTGGGTCAACCCCTCCCTTACATTACACGATCGTTTTACAATCTTAAACCGCTTAGCAAACGATTAGCAGGATATCGTTATGTTTTCGACTCAAATTGGTTTAGCACTAGTGCCATGATACCTACAACTTGTTTTTTATATAGGTACATAATTCCAGTAGTATTTCTATTTCAGATGATAACTTTTTCTTTGAATTATATCACAACTAGTTATCATAAAGAATAATAAAGATATTGATAATTCTTATACAATATTATTTAATTTAATAGGTTGGGATACAAACTATTATTGAAATAACTTTTGCAGAATGGACAGAGTTCCTTTGCCTTGAAAGTGATGGTTTTGCTTCCGTGGTGTAGTTTGATATGCTCCGGGTTTTCTACTCTTAGTTGGCTGATGCACCTCATTTTTTTTATAATTTAACCTATATGTTAAATATGCTTCACGTTTGAGTAGGTTAAAACTGCATAGTGATCGGTATATGGGGTTAATGTTTGAGTTCAATGCTCTATTGATGTAGGTTGAGAACCTGTGGTTCATGATCTTTTCAAGAACATCGCCTTTATGTCTCAATATTACGTTTTCATATGAACTATTGAACTCATTTCTGCATCCATATTGGTGGGCTATCATTATATATATATATATATATATATATATATTGAGTTCTGTTATTGTAAAGTAATCACCATTTTAAATGAAACTTACTACAGATTGAAAAAGCAATAGTATAGTCTAAGTCCACTAAGTTCTGCAACTGGATAAAACCGAAACTAATTATATAAGTTCTTTAAATAAGGTCTTTTACAAAACTTATTTCCTAAGTTGTGATGCAACGACTTCAAAATATTTCCATTACATAACGTACAAGTTTAGTATGATTACATCCTTGAATTATGAAATTATAACATATATAGCAGAGGATGTAGCTTCGTCTTTAATACCGTAGAAATTATATTAGTGGGTTAAACGGTAGATTTCGCAGTGTGGTGAAGGTTTTCATCAAAATTTGTTACAAGAACTGCCTGTGAAAATCAAAAGAAGTTATGTGATTTTTATATTATGGATGAATATAACATTACATTCATAGCTATGAAAATGAGAACATTTAAATGAAGGGATTTTTTCCGTCATATAAACTTAATAAAAATAAAACTCTTGAGGAACGGCTTACCTTTATACTACACTTTTCAGGCACTAGAAGGATCTATATAAGCTCCCCTCCTATCCTCTATGTCGCTTTTTTAAGCATCCTACCATTAACCTGTCAAACCATTTACGAAGACAAAAAGGAAGAATTTTGGAAAAGTAATTATCTTCAATAATTTAAATTTTCTCGTAGAACTTTCATAATTGGTTGTATACTGTTCTAAATGTCAATTTCTAGTTTTTTAATATACCTTTCGAAGAATTTATATTGCCTATATTTTGATATAAACAGCCTATGGGCCGGTCCAAAACATCTGCCGTCGGCAATGATTTCATGAAATTAGTATTGAACGAAGATAAAAGAACTTTTACAAAAGTTTTGTTTTATTATAGTTGAGCTATTAAACTGTCGTCATATTTCTCGTCAAATTTGTTTTAAAACAGATCATTGGAGAAGAACTTATAAAGTGTAAAGACGGACTAAGGGAGATCTTTCTGAAGGTGACCTTTAAGTCAAAAGAATCAGTTGCTTTTAAAATACTATCGTGTAATAACAGCTTCTTTATGCCCTCTCCCTCTCTCTCTTACTAAAAAAACAACAGTTTCGACCGAATTCCTATAAATAAGTGGAGTGTTTATGAAAAGAAAATATTCGAAATATGTATATTCAAAGCTTTATTAAAGTCATTCTTATGAGTGTCCATGAATGCAGCATTTGGATGTTTTATCTCTTTATTCTTCGCTATTTATTGTTAACGTTTCTCTGATCTTATTTTTTTAACTACAAAAAGTTTGTTTGTTTTTGTTTAGCGGTGTAAAACATAGCTGGTTATCAAGACCATTAATTTATTATTGCTTGATTTGTTTTATTATATATAAATATTTTTTTTTTTTTTAATAATTTTTTTATATTATATTTGCGACAGTAAACCTTTTGATTTTGAACAGTGAAATAGTAATTTTATTGTTTTATTATTGCCTCTTTGGAATACTCGGCTTTAATCCTAAGCTAATGAGTGACATAAAATAAATTGGCATTTCTGGAAAGTACGGCTTATTGTCGAATTGTTGCTACAATGCTGACATTTTGGAGGCGTTTGTTTTGAGATAAGATAGGAGTGAGTGATCCTCGTGTGACCTATTCTAAGCCTAGTCAGCACGCCCTCCTCTCTACGGCATTTACGGCTGAAGGTATCCCAGGGTTTGACGTTCTTTTTAATAACTTTTAATTCACTCCTTGGGCTTTCGTACCAGAAAGATTGCCATCTTAGAGTGGTTTGCTCATTTCTGATGGAGCTAAAATTGATTTACCTTGTCCCGGTAGTGGGAGTGCTTCTCTTGCAGCTCGATCGGCAAGTTAATTCTCGTTTCATTTAATTTTTCTAGTTAATATCTTATTTTCTTTTTTTAATACGATTTATTTGTCATGTGTGATTTTATAAACTTAATTGATGAATTAAATATGCCTAGCGTACGTGGAATTTGAATTAAAAATTAATACACTTATCACTGGAAATTTAAATTTAAAGCTTGAAAAATTTCATGGTTCAAAAATAAATAAATAACGTACATTATGATCAAACTTCTAAGTTAATTTATGTAAAAAGTCAAATAAAACGTACTAAAAAGAGAGATTCTTTTAGAAAATAAATAAACATGAAAAACACGTTTTGTAATTCGCCGCGATGTTCCAATTAATACCTGTAATTTATAACCGACGTTGGACTACATTTTCCATGGGAATGATAAAGGACACATTCATGAAGCCAAACAGAATAAAGCAAACAGGTTGGTAGCGGCAATGGGCTGGATCAAATGTGGAATTAATTTAAAGTATGGTGGAGACCTGGGGTGGTTGTTACGACCGTGTGTGCATGGTAGTCAGCGTTTCTCTGTTCCCGCCCTGATAAGCAAGAATTAAAACTAAATACCCCTACATCACGGATATGCGGCCGCAGGTATTCCCTAACTGCTTTAACGTAGGGTTTAATCTCCATTTTAGGACTCCCCCGTTATTAACGGCATTTATTGGAATTTTGTTTTAGTAAGGTCGTCCATTGGAACCCTAATAGTGCGTTAATAAATGGTTCCAAGGACTTTCCTGTAGGGGAGCGACTTCCAGCATACTACGTGAATATTTTTATTATTATTTGGATTAAGGCCTTTAAATATTTTGTTGCATTAAGTTGCTTAGACTAACATACAACGTTTGAATACCAGCATTAATCGATTTTTTATAAGATTATTGTAAATACGATTAGTAATAGGATAAGCCATACCATGAATCCACTCAGATAGATTTACCCGCAGTAAAATTATAGCTTCTTTCATGATTTTTCTACCACCTTGGTTATCTATGTTGTAGCCCTGAAGATATTCTTCAAAGCTTGGGCGCAACATTGGTTGTAATAGTAATGTATTTATTTCATATTATAACATAAATAAATATAAAGATTTTGTTATCATCTATGTTAATTTATGAGGTATACAGTATGGTATCTTATAATACTTTTCATAAGTATTCAAAACGAGCATTATAATATATAATAGATTGTCCCAGAGACGTGTTCAATCATTAATTCCGTTAACTTATTTTATAAATATCATTCTCTCATATATTTCTTTATTTCATTGCAATTTTTTATATTTTATTTGCATGCAGTATATGGTTAAGTTTTATTTTAAATTTCACTCCGCTGATTATTTATTCTTTTAAAATAAAAAAATAATAATATTACTACTAATGAATGTTGTAGCCCTAAACATTCTTTAGCGCTTGAATAGAAAATTAGGTGTTATAATAATCCATTTCTTTCCTTTTTCTAATGCTACCATATCAAAGAATCCATTGTATTATTAACATATTAAATAGTTGCTTGATTTACTTATAGATAAAGAAAAAATATTATATTTATTCTAGCTTGAATTACTAAACCTGTCATGATTTAGACAGACGGTTCGGAATTCTCTGTGACGATCTGGGTAGATCGTTCTTTTGAACGACCCTTAGAGACGTGTGGTTGACATGGCAGCCAGAAAAAGGAACCCCTTAAACCAGACTTAATCACCTATGGTCCCGAAATTACAACCTCTCCTCTCCCCCTTTCACCCTCCTTAACTCAACAGAAAAAAAATTCAACAGTCCTTTGCTACTAAGTTAGTTAAATGGTCCAGTTTTCCTGGATTTAATGTCTGCTGAAAATGATACAAACAACAATTTGCTGAAAAGTTAATACCATTCTTAATTTCATAACTTGTAAATCATTTTTTCACTCCATTTCTGCACTTTCTCCTCCACTGAACCTTCATCTCCCCAATATAGTTAAGTTTTTATAAGTAATCTTCGATTTGTACAGACAATAGAAAAGATTTTTTTTTCACCAAGATATCACGATCTCTTATACTCTATTAATTAGTATTTCTTCTGTAATATGGTATTATAGGTCTCTTCCAACGGATTGGTGGGTGTTCTCACTCCACTCCTCGTCAAATCAAAGTGATTTTTTCTCTATCGGATCGGAACCAAGTACCTCCTCTTCTGTATCAGGGGTAATTTTTCTCAGGGCTAACCATATACCATCCACATCTCTACTTCTTTTAGTGGTGAATGAAGGAATTTTTCATTTTCGTATCATAGATGAATTTTGGGTTCCTTAATCATTTGTACTCTTCCTTGGCTAAACCTTGAGATGTTTCAGTCGGAGCATGGCTGATAGATAGTAGTAAATAATCGATAGATTCAATTAAAAATTAAAATTACAATTAAAAATTCCTTTTTACATTCAAGCTATAATTAAGCCAGTAACATTGTCATTGAAAATAGGCAGCTGTATGATTTTATCGAACGGGAGAAGACGCCTATAACGATCTAGCTCCGGACACTTTAATCTGCAGGACGACACTGATGTATTCAGATTAAGCACAATACATTACTTAAAAACTTACAAATACATAAAAGCCAAATACAAACAAACGTTTTATTTCTGAATCTATGAATTTGAATCATGTCCATAACCCAAACGTTCGAAAATAATAATATAAACAATGGAATATGGTCCGGGTGCGGTAAAAAAAAAACTCAAATAGTTAATGGGTTTACTATTTTTTTTAATTTTTTTTTATTTTTGGCTATATAAAAATAGTATACTCATTTACTATATTCCATTCATCTATACACACGGTCAATCAACAATCTTCCAGAAAATAATTGAAGTCTGGATTGGAATTATTTAAAGATAAAGAACCTAATAAATCATGTAAATTTCATCAATAAAATTTTTTAATACGACGGAAGATAATCTCCATATTTTAAACATAATACCCTTAATCGTTTACATTATCATATAGAAATATATGTAGTATTTTATTAAAATAATTAAAAATTATATAATTTAATTTAGTCCTAATTAATTTTAAAATAATTAGAGACCTCCTAAATAGACATAAAACGAAGTTAATCAATTATTCAAAGCTGTTGAAATTAATTAGCGGTTGAATGTTAACGAATTCAATCACGCCTTTTAGTAGTTCAAAGCAAGCTAAAGGAGAAAATGGAGTTTAATACTGCAAAATAATTTTTAAAATCCCCGGAAAAGAGCCTCAGTCCTTAAGTCTCAGAGGGGCTGAATTTAAAAGTTTCTTCATGGAAGGCTGTTTCATTTACGCTTAAAATAGTTCTTATTCCATAGTACTATTTTAACGTTAAATAATAATGAATTTCTAACTTTATTATATACAAAAAGAAAATATATATATATACCATTTTTCTAAGTCAGCTAAATCGAGTTCTAAGGTTTTTCTTTCACAAAGCCTTAACAGGTGTAAGAAAGAAAAAGGGAAAAGAATTATTTATTTAGAAAAGTTTGCTACCCGAAGGTAAAGTTGAACTTTCAATCTATGAGCTCTTCTAGAAGGAAAGGGATTAAGAAGTTAGTCCAAGTAATCCACTAAGAGGAGAAGAAGGAAGCCGGAAACATACCACGGCTTAGCTCATAGCGGATCTTTTCATTGTTTCTAACATATCAATAAATATTCTCTAATTGAGGTACTTGTCTAATATGAATATATGAAATTTTTTATTGTAATTAAGCATCTAAATATACATCGGTAAGCCCTTGAAAAGGTAATATTTTTCTAATATAGAAAATATATCTCATATATAAGTAGCTAATTTTTATCATTTTGATAACTCCAGATCCACTATTCTTACCCCCCAATTGGAATAAAAACTAGAATTTGATTTGCTAGTTATGGAAAAGTTATGAGAGTTATGACTGGAGCAACCAGCACCCATCTTATCCTCCTGGTGCGGCAGTAAATTTAATTTAAGTTATCAGTCATTAGTGTTGTACCTAAATCATTTATGAGAGTGTATGAATGTTCTTTTAATTTGTCCTTGAATAGTTTGAAGCTGGAGCATGTGTTCGTTAACACCCCGTGAAGGGTTTTCTCGATGTGATTCCTCTTTTAATTGGAAGTATTTAAAAGGTAGCACCTTGGACTCGGGCAGCTTTCTGTACAGACTGTCCCAAAGGTGGAAGTGTTGTAAAAAAAAGAACTTCTAGACTACGGTGCAATCAACTTAATAAGTCAAATACAAAATAAAAACTGTTTTCAGTTGAAATAAATTAATTAGTAGCCAGGAGATTAAGTTTCAACACTCTTTATTATTCTTTAAATGTCCAACGTTTCAGCCAATTCAGCCATCCTCAAGAACATTCTAACAAATAACAGTTTTTATTATACATTCATTTTTAACAAACTATATTATTATTAATAATTAAGCATACCTAAAATATAAATTTACATCTCCAATTATTGTAGGCTCTTCTGACTAGGTCATTAATATTAATCAAGTTACCCTATGAAACAATAAAATAAGAGGGAATCATATTAATTTATTAATAAACTTGCCTTAGATTATGCCTAGTTACCTATTTTGTCACAATTTCATTAATTTTTATACCCTTTAATTGTAGATCAACTAAACACTATCACTTCTTATCACACAGTTTTCAACTTTCCATACACTCAGGTCAGAATTATAATTGATTTATTTAAAAATTTATTTTGGTCTAAATTTTTGTTTCTTTTATTATTAAAATTCATGTCAATGTTAATTGTAAATAGTTACATAAAATTTCTCCGTATTTTTCATAAATTATTTTTGCTTACAATCTCTGCATAGTGTTGGTCCAAATTCCTTGTGTTTGTTTTAAAATTTTCTGTATAATTAATGTTCGCTGATATATAAATATACTCAAGTACTTCTCTTTTGATAATATTTTGTTTATTTATTATTAATATATAGTCAAAGTCCAGTTTGTATAGGTTTTTTATCCGCTTGCTTCACTAATGCGGTTGTATTTATAACCTTCTCATTCTTTCTTATATAATTTCTGTGTTAACACATTCTATCATCCAACAATTGCTTATTTTTACCTTTACATTCAGCTGTGCAAATCCAATTAATTGCTATTAGTTACTATTATTTTATTATCAGTCCTATTTTTGGATTTTTTAAGGTTTATTATCCCAAATCATGTAAAACTTTTGGAGAAAATATTTCAATTATCTTACTTTTTAGTATATACAACCACAAGCATCAGTTATTCTTATTGACCAATTTATTTAATTATTAATTACATTATATTTTATAATCATATTCATGGCAAGAATAGTAATTAACTTTCACATTTCTCTGTGTTACTTTCTTTGTCCATTCAATGATTATACTCTTGCCATGTCTAAGAATTTTAATTTTCCTCATTTTCTAATTCCATAGTGAATTTTAATCTGTGATTATTTAATGCTTAAAATATTTTTTTTTTTAATTTTCCACTATTAGTACAAGCAGTGTGGACCCTAGATGATTCTTCGGTAAGTGTAATCAAGGTAGTGCACAATGTTAATTTTTGGAACCAGTATGGTATTAAGGAAAACTAGAGAGCATGTTTTACGTCAGAAATATTGAAATCGGAGACGTTGAAACCATGTAATTTAATTAAATACTGCTTTACAATGATAACCATCCGTAGTTTTGCCATCAAATCCAAGCTACAACAACAGTACTGTTTTAGAGTGTTAGAAGTATAGTGTTGGATTTTTATGACTTGTTAGAATTTAAATTATGTATACATATTAACTAAAAAAAAAGGAACAAACAGTTTTCTTTAACGAATCTATGTATAATAGATGTTTAAAAAAAACCTATTATATGCTATTTTCCTAATAGATATTACAGATAACATTGTTAGATCACTCAAGTAATTTTTTTCTTTTTTTTTTTACATTATTAGAAAAACAATTGACTAAAAAATAGGCAGCACTTTCAGGTTTCACGGGCACTAAACAAACATGAAGACTAGGTGAAAAAATGTGGCGTGTCATATCACGGCTCAGTTTGCTTTTACTCAACGCTACGTGACACCTGTCCCTTTATTTTCACAGAAAATGCGACCTACTAGGGACTTAAATGTGACTCAGGAATGATACGGGCCATGTCATTTGTGAAAACAAGGAATAAATATATTTAATGATACTAATTAAATATATTTATTCTTCTATGATTGGACTCATAGAAGAATAAATATATTTAATGATTAAAAATAAGGAGTAGACTACATTCTTTTTTAGCATTTTAGAAATAGATAGCTAAGAATGTGTCGTAAACAATTCAATATTTTTCTTTATATTTCATTATGGCACTTATTTTTAAACATGGGATGTATAATGATAATTAATTATGGTTCTTTTTGAATAATATGGATTGTATTGTAATTAAATGCCGAAACAAGCAGGAGCCTAATGCGTAAAATCCATCTCACAGAACATACATCTGCAAATAATTTTAAAAATTAGTCCCACAGTTAATACGGATAATCATTTCTGGTGGTCTCAAAACTCTTACTAATTAGCCAATTAACTTAGTAAAGTAACGAGATAGATTAATTTTATCTGTTCTTGTTATATATTGACTTCAATATACCAGGAACTGAAATAAGGACAATTGGAGCAGGTGGTTTACGACCATACAACTAGACCAAATTATTTCTTTATAGTACTCATAATTTAATGTCCTTTAATTTATTTTATTATAGTTTTTTCCTCAGATTAAGAAAATTTCTAATTCATTACTAGATAAAAATATTTAATTGCTTACTAATCTTTTTAGGACCACCAACAATGCGTTTCCTTGTCAAGCCATTATAATGGCTCATGGTTCTGTCACACACCTTAACCAAATGAATTCGTGTTTTTATGTTATTAATTACAGTGTGGCACACATTTGATGCAGAATTTCATGCTTTAATTTCTTATATCATAACTATTTTTTCTAGAATGAATCTTTAAGGAATTTTAGGCAAAAAACAATAAAAGTACCTGCTTAATAATACAATAATGCTTTACTTAATTAAATTAATTAAATAATCAGTAAGTTTCAGAACCAATAGAAATGTGTTTTATTGTTAAGTGTGATAGTAACTAATTTTTAAAATTATATGCAGATATATTCAACGAGATAGTTATCTTGTATCGGGGTCCTGTACTTATAATGTCTTCCTCGGTTTTCAACCACGACATTAATTAGTTACTTTGTTATTTTATTAAAATATAAAAATAATATCTACTTGTGATGTCGCTTATGCATTTATAGAACATCTCGCATCATTAATTCAGAAATTAAAAACCAAATGACACATTTTACATAATTTTTTATAGTTATAAAATTTTAGTTAATGAATCATTTTGGAATTTCTCAATATTTTTTTTTTCGGCTGTTTTTTTTTTCACAGGCTGTCCAATACACCGACTAACCTCTCTAATCAGGGTTCGGCGAGATTGAACATCGTGAAAGTCCAAACAACCTGCACAAAGCTTATCACTAAAGAGAGTCAGGTTTCAAACCAATTTTTTTTTATTACTCATTAACTGTACAATGGTTTAGTTTTTCATATCGATAATAACATTTGACTGCGTTTCAACAAAACAGGCTATTTTAGAAAATTCAGTGATTTGTCTTGAACTTGCCTATCACGATACTGTACATTTCAGTAAATTATGGGATGGGGTATGATTATATGATGACAATCCTTTATTAGTTTTGTAAATGTTGAAATTGAGTTAATTATCGTCAACTGAAGAAAAAATGTATAATAAAATCTTTTTTCATATCTGTTTATTTCCTTAAAAAATAAAACATTAATTGTTAGACTCTGAATTTCAATTAAAGTGTTCGAGAGAGAATCTTATTTGCAGTTTTATTGCGGTACTTTAACATCTCTTCAAACTTAAACTCATCTGTCTGTTTTCGGGACTCTTATCTCATTTTATCCTAAACGTAATAAGTGCATTTTTTTTCAATATGGGATACAGGGTGATTATTTGTAACAAACCCATTTCAAAGAAAATATTAAAACAAAAGCATCGTGGTACGTGACTGTTGCGTGCTGACACCTAACAACAATCAGTCAACAAACAAGTACTAATTACCTAATAACTTATAATGGCATACAACCAGACTGATTTAGAAAACAGAAACGATCGGCTTCTTTGGAAAACGTCGATTAAAACATATTTCATTAAACAAGGTAATTAAATAAAGCCTGGAAAGAAAGGTCTTTTTCGATGCATAACGAGTCATTATTTCCTACTTATTTCCATTCAAAAATTTCTCAGATTGGAAACAAACTCAGAAGTTATGAATAAGTATTAGGACACAGAACTATTATATATTTTATTTTAAATACAAATACATGATGCATAATAGTTTTTTCAAAATTTTGTTACTAAATTAATAATATTTTCATAAATTAGTTCATATTCTCGGAGCTTACAAGTACTTTTACTGCTATGATTCAGACCCTGTTGATGGCATTTAATTGGTAATTTCAAATAACTTATGCATCGAAACTATAAGATTATATTTATTTATTATTTCCAAAATACCTATAGCTATTTCGTTAAAATTAAGATCAACTTGGACGGATTTCTCTAGTGCTGATGCACCGAGAACCGCTGATGAACAGACCGGTGTCCAAGAATCGGTCCCAGGGTCTGTTCCGACCTAATG
This sequence comes from Halyomorpha halys, assembly GCF_000696795.3. Lineage (NCBI taxonomy): Eukaryota > Metazoa > Arthropoda > Insecta > Hemiptera > Pentatomidae > Halyomorpha > Halyomorpha halys. The sequence goes on along the minus strand of NW_027109191.1, from coordinate 317,260 downwards.
GACGTAAGGGAGGGGGTCCGGGATTTCACCCCTCCGTTGCCAATTAGCTAGCAGGCCAGCTCATTAATCTGCACTTCTTGTTCCAGAAGATAAGTAGCATCTCCCCCCTGCTGTCCTCCACTTCTTTATTCCCATTGAGGTTACTCTTTAATGTTCCACTAATTACATAATGAACTTGCTTACATAATAGCAAATTAATTACCTACGTATTTTCTAATTTAATACATAATATAGGTGATAAGATAACGACTGTATGTAGTCATTTCAATAATAAGAGATTTTTTGCTATTTGCCAGTGGCTTCAACAACTTTAATGTTGGCTAATTTGTGAACTTCTCAATAATTTCTAGTTCCTTGTTGATCGTTTCACAATTTGGTTCAGATAAGTAGAATAAATCATTTCTCATCATCATCTCACCCATTCATTTCTAGTATACATTTTATACAGATTTTGATTCATGTTCCTCCTTACATTTGTGAAACCATCTGGAGTAACCGTCAAGAGTTCAGAGATAGTATAACCATTGCGCCTTAACATCTAACTGCTTATTAAATGTTCATGGTGTCAAACTTCTAATTAGATATTTGCTCTTTTACTTTAGATAATTGTTGACAGTTTTTTTATGAATTGGAATTTTAAAAAACATTATGTTCTATAGAATAGAGATTAAATTTCAATTTTTTAATTTTTTCTGCATCTTTGTACTCAATATCTTTTGAGGGTATTGTTGAGATTTTCTAACCATCTCCAGTTCTTCAAGCACCTAAATTTAGAATATCCAATGGAATGGGAGTACTTTTATTTAAGGATCAAATAGTAAAAAGGATTTGAAGACGAATCTGTATTTTTTAAGCTTAAGTGTTTGTATGTATTCATATTATAAGCTACGGTATAATGCTTTATTATAAGATTTGTTGAGTAATATGGTTGCTACCTCTACCAAGTTACTTATTTCCTAAGATGGCAATGAAGTAGCAAGTTTGTAAAGTCTTAAAAAGCTACAGTGAAGAGGTAGGTTTGCTCCGGATGTCACTCCTATTAGATGACAAGTAGGTACTCGTACTTTGTTGGTCCAGACAATATAGAAGTTGCTAAACTTGTGAGCGCTAAAGTACAACGCCATTCTCGACAGCCTAGTTTCCTCAAAGCTCTCCTTGCTTCATCTAAAGCAGTCCTGAACTCGAATTTCAATACTGTATTTATTTACCTCTTTTATCATCCAAGCTTAAGTTGTACAGAAGAAAGTGATATCAATTACAGAGTATAGAATGTTATTACAATAGCTAATTGTTTGTTTATTCCTTCCAATTGCAATTAAATTTCAGCATGTTTTTTTGGTACCCTTGTAAACTAATGTATAATTTATAATCTTGTATGAGACTACTACTATTAAATTTTTTTTGTTTAAATTAAAACCGAATATTTTAATCCTTTTTTCTATTTTATTTTTCTCACACGTTTAAGCCCTCAGGTTATTATCAAAGCGACACCGAAAATATTCATAATTCACTAATAATTACGATTCACTCAACATATAATATATTTCTACTGACATTTATTTTCTTAAGTAATTAAAATTTTTTTGTTCCTATAGCAGGGTAGTTTCCAAACTCAATTATCTTTAAAAACAAATATATTATTGATCAATTCATTCACATATTTTCTGTTGATATTTATCACATTGTTCTGTTGATATTTATGAAAATATCACATATTTTCTAAAAATATATTTCTACTTACAAATATTTACATATATTCTTATAGCACCAATTTAACTTGTTAACAGTTATCTTATAACACTGTTACATTATTATAATTATCATTATTACAAAACTCACCTTTACCAATTTAGGACTCTGTTATCAACGAATTACAGAGTTGAATCTTTAACTTGTATCAATTTAATTATTAACTTTCTATTATTAAATAAAATTCATAAACGTTTTTAAAATAATGACTATTACTACATATATATTTATGGTGGTGTAATATACCGAAATATAAACACAAAAATAGCTCAAGTTATCTATTATTATTATATATAATCGGGGTTACAAACAATTTAGAAATTATTGAGTATAGAGTAACAAAATAGATTACATACTATACATACCAAAAGAAATGAATCTGGTAAACTTAGGTCATTAGATAAAATATATAAATTTGACATGAGTTTTTTTTTTTTATTTCTAGTTAATCCTTCATCATATTATAATCCAAAAATATTTATATGTACATAAAAGAAGAAACAAGTTTCAATTAAAAATTTAATGTTTGTAAACGATTAAGCATGGTTATGATAATAAAAACATATATACTTTTAAAAAAATATACGCTAAAAAAATCGTTAACATGCACATGGTTCAAGTCTTAAAAAGCATATATAGATCTCAATTGATTGGTAATTTGGTTTCCTTCATTGGCGATTTCGGTCTAGGCTTTCGAGTGGAGGGGTGGTTGTTGTAAATCCCGCCTCATTGTGGAGGGGAGCACTGACTGAAGAACAAGTTGAGACACGGTCCTATTCTCTGGGCTCTTGTCTTGCTAAGTAGCAGTCAAGTTTATTCCAGCGGAAGGCTCCGACATCAGCCCTTTTAAATGTCTCTTAGAATTCAGTTCTCCCGTGCAGAGTATGTTAGTGCGCTATATCGCCTACGCACTAGGAAATCCCAGATTTCCTATATGAGAATTCTGTTAGAAATGGGAAATATTGAGTTCTGCTTTATGTAGTAGAGCGTTGAAAGTAATAATTCGGTAATGATATATTATATTGGATGATCTTCGTGGCTAATATTTGTTGCCATATCAAATAATATGTAGTAAGATTATAAATAAGTAGTAAGATTCATGGATAAGAAGATTTCTAAAGATTTAGGATCAAATGAGTCCAAAATTTATTTTATTTTTTAAAATTATTTTTAACGATATCGTTTTGTCTCATGATTCTTCCATACTTCAGTTTTTTTTATATGAAAATATAACTAAATATTCTGAAATCGTTCGTTAGACTAATATTATTCAGGAATAATTTCCAAAGCATATTCCTTGGTGATGAAATGCCAATCTTTTGCCGTTTGTTAAATATGGTATGTACTAACCAACCTTTTTTATACGAAGATATTGTACATTAATAATTTATTTTTCATTTCATTAAAAACTTAAGTCTTTTGTTTGCCTGAACTTTCTCTTTAATTTTTTTCAAAAAATTTAAAATCATTTAAATTGAATTTATGTTGATATTTTAATTTTATACGTAGTTTTTTTTAATATTCTATAAAACCAATTTTCATTTTCAATTCTCAAGAGTTTATGAATGTCAACAAAGTCCCAATTGAATATTATATATATATATGGACAGCATTTTTCCAAAATTGCAATGTTGCTAATATGGAATTTCTATACCAATATTTATTATTACCTGACGTTAATCCTATAT
>NW_027109191.1:284283-309068 GCF_000696795.3 Halyomorpha halys | reverse complement strand
GAAAAATATTTAAAACTTTGGAAGAAATCAATTATTCAGCAGGGTCGGTTACGAAATTCTTGCAGATTAAATGTATTTTTAAATTTTCAAATAAAAATCTTCGTCGGTTTGATCGCAGAAAAGACTTGTACCGGCTAAACGATCTTTCAACATCTACTGATTTTATTGGGGCATACTTAAATGAAGCTATTTCCATTGCATCTAGTTCAGTATTCTGCATCACCTGGGCGGCTGTGTCATCATTTGTTCTGAGGAGAATGGCTCCAATGGACTCAATGATTTTATATCCTGGATTTTTTTTTTAAAACGTCCTGTACTTTTTTCTTTATGGCTTCTCCGTTTTCACCACTTATAGTTTCCAGTCTTTCTATTGCTTCGTTCACAGTCTTTAAATTTTGCGTCAGTAGTGGAAAGGTTTTTAAGTCCTGATTGCTAATTTTGTAGATAGAAATAACTGCCCTGACAAATCTAAATACATAGTATTGGTACCTGTGGAATTTGAGGTGGAAAGAAAGAAACAGAGAAATGGATTAAAGAGTAAACAAACAAATTCTAGGAAAATGCTACAGGAATAAGACCCTTGCTCTTTTTGATTGATTCTGAGAAATTCTCGATGTAATTCTGAGTGAAAAGTTATTATTGCCACTGCATTTAATTTGTGTTCAAAGATGAAGATATAGAATTTTTACGCACTATTTATGACAAATGAAAATTTCACCTTTAAGTTTCTTGCGTTCTCTTCAATTTTACGTAGTTGCTGCGAAAAACGTATTTAAAATTGAACAAATAATTTAAGGAAATATGTGATTCACGACAGAATACCTAAAAATATGTTAAAAATAACAAATATTTCAGAAAATATGTAAAATTATGTAAAAAAAAGGCCAAATATTTAAAAATATGTAAAATAAAACTGAACTGAGAACTGAGCCACCTCATAAAAGGGGGTGACCGACTAATAAGACAAATTGAAGCAAAGTCTGTCGAAAATCTACTCGATAGGGAAGATGCGGAGGCACTAATAGCAGCGGTCATCTGCAGAGTGAAGAGGAGCATACTCAATCAGATTCAGGCGGACAAAAAGACCCCTTGGCGAGTTATCAATGAGAGATTAAAGAAAGCATTCGGAGGAGGACGGTGGACCCCAGAGAATGATATATTCATGATGATTATACGATGAGAGAGAAAAAGAAACTGAAACAGTCTAGTGGGCAGGATGCCGCGGAACGCTACAACAGAATCGCTGATAAACTAAGTGAGTTGATGGAAACAGCCCAGGTACAGGGTCCAGGGATAACCCTGATACATAAATATATGTGTATAATAATTCAAGGTGATAAGATGTATGTTAACCTGTATCGTTGTTTTACAAATGTTTGTATGTTACTGAGTTAGGAACACCATACACGTTGGAATGTTATTTGTTGCACATTTATGCTCTTCCAGTTTCAATAAAAGCTCCTTACGTTTTTCAGTAGTCTTGATTCACACGATAAAAGTAATAATAACTCCTGTTTTGTCGATTTCTTTTTTTTAAATTTATTTATTTAATATAAATTAGAACTGTACAAATAATAAACATAATAAGTAAATCTGTGGAATCTTTCATTTACACTTGAAAATCTTGGGAAGGAACCACCCGTTGGTGGTACTTCAAGCATTAATTTAAATTAGATAGTCCCGTGGCCGTTTTCTTTTCAAACGCCTTGGAGGAATATCAGGGATTGCTAAGCATGAGAGATTAAGTACTAATGGGTTAGGATGGGTAAGGAGCTTGGAATGAAAAGACGCATATCTGTTTAAGGCAAATCTGCAACGAATGGGATGTTAAGGTCTTTCTGGATTAGTTTATTTGTAACGTAATAAGGATCATCAAGGATTTTAGATTTGGATTGTAAGGATTGGATGTGGGAGAAATTTGATGGTTTGGTAGAGCCCCAGAGCTCTATTCCATATGTCCAAGTTGGTCTGATTATGATAGTGTATAATAATTTTTTGTAGTGAATGGGAAGTTTAGATCGTTTGTCATGAAGGTGTAGCAATCGAAATCTACGAGCAGTTTCTTGTCGTTTCAGTCTTGTATATGGATTCCATGTAAGTCTATTTTCAAGATTTGATTTCTTCTTCTTATTATTATCATTATATTCTACATCTTCTTATACCATGCGGAGTTTGAGGTTGCCATTTGTGGAGTAGGGACCAGAAAAACTTCTCCTCCACCAGTTTGTATAAGATTCAAAAAACTTGAAAAAATTTATTATTATTAAATTAAATTATTATTTTCAGATAAAAAGATTAAATAAAAAATAATAGGAAGATTTGGAAAAGAAAAGAGACAAAATGTTGAGGGCTATTCCATGAAAAAATAAAATTGTTTATCAAACTATATAAAAAAAAAGTTTGATTACAAGCTCATTTAATCTGGCCACCACAACATGATATTTGCAAGCGGTTTTTTTTATTTCAGAAATACCCTTTTTTCAATAAGTCTGATATTTTTCAAATCCTTCCTTATTACAACTCTTGATAAGGAGAGGATACACTGATCAATAAACCAATGAATGAAAAGTTAGATAAAATTACTGCCCACTTTTATTATAGAAAAGTTTAATATTCTGTTTAGATGTGTTCATTTTAACACTTTTGTTAATGTTTTTTGGGGGAATTTTCTGATCATAATAGAATTCTGAATGAAAATATGCAATAAATAATTATCTAAATCTATCTCTGTCGCGAGAGTGGTTGAATTAATTTTCGTCAGACACCCATGTTGAGACTGTCTGGGAAATTAAAACCGGTCTCTTTTGTGAGAATAGCGAACTAAAAATTTAATTTGTCCGTTTCCACGAATTTTCATCTAAAAGATAGTGAAAAAAAAATCAAATATTCTATATTGTATTACCTGGAAATATAATCCAGTTGTATGGCACTATAAAAAGACACATGAATGTGTAATAAGGCCAATGTCTGTTTAAGGAGAGTTTGTATAACAAGGGAAATACTTTTTAATAAGGCATCCTGTCCGTGACCTAATAGTCCCCGTTTCCTTCCTTCTTTTTATTTTATTCTTTTTTCACTTAAAATAATGAAGCCGTACAGCGAGCTACCTTTATTAAGAAAACATAATTAACTGCTCGGAGGATCAAAGAAGTACAGAAAAAAAAAACTCGTAGAGAATGGAAGAAAAAAAAACAAGGAAAAACAAAGGAGAGAAGACAGAACAAGAACATATTAATAAAAAGGAAGATCTCTTTTTTTTGTGTTTAAATTTAAAGGTGTAAACTGACTGTACTAATTAACATTATATTGGAAATGCCTTGACCCGATAGAAATTTAATACAGACGAACTTCGAAACCGTCTCAAGCAATTAAATTTTAGAGTTACTTAATTTTCTTTAGTGACTCCTAATGCTTTTGAAATAAAGTCCTTACCAGCATTCTTAAATTTAGGCTTTTTTATATTAAATAGTATATAGTTATATATGTGAGTAATTGGAAATCCTCTTTTTTTTTTTTTTTTTCTATTTTCGTACGAAATAGTCAAAACAAATTATCATTGACAGCATAAATAATTTTCAAGGCAAATATAAATAAATTAATTTTTACAAAAAATATCATCTAATATGCCGAAAAAATACAGTTTTTTTAATAATAAAATATATGCTGAGTAATATGACTTTGTTTTATTGCCGCCTACGACCCCTTCTTGAGTTGCAAGGTCAGAATGGTAAGTTGTGAGTGGTTTTAGTGATTGTGTTTGGAAGTGGAAATTTATGAATTGAGGCATAATAACATCCTCGCTGTTTTAGGACCAACAATGATAAAATAATGTAAATGTTGGGAAAACATTTTTAACATTCAACAAAGTACTGAAGACTTTGGGAAATAGTTACAAATTCACTGTTTATGCTATTGCTAGTAACTGCTTTAAAAAGCGGTTTTGTAAAAGAAAATTTAAAATACTATAAATGGTAAAATATACATATTGACTACAAATATTATTAATGGCTTATTAAGTTTTTATGTTTTATCTTCAGTGAATAGAGTAATGTAAAATATTTTCTGATAAGTAGCAAACACGCGCCCTTTTATCATCGAAATCTAGAAGCAAAATATGCTCTAGCCCTCACAGCATTGACTTCTCCCGTGAATGTATAGCAGACTCGGCCTTATATCGGTAGTAGGATACAGAATGAGATCCTAACGAGAATTATACTCATTGCGTTTTTACAATTTTAGGTATAGCGCTATTATATCCTATATCTATAGGAAGAACATTTACCTATTTCAAACTCCTTTTTTATGACCAAGGCTCAGCGGAAAAAAAAAACCAGAGAAGTTACAAACAGCAATATCCTGCCTTTTAAACTTTACTGTAAATTCGTGAATCGATAGTTTCATTAATTTAATTTATATTCTCATTTCCGTTATAAATTTAATTATTTTTATAATAAGACATTTTATGACTATTTTGATATTAATTTTTCTATTTTATTTATTTAATTCAATAATTTTATTTAATGAATGAAATTAGTTTTATATTTTTTAAATTAAATAAAGATAATGTTATTTAATTAAGTTTAAAGACTGTTATATCTATCGTTTAATTTTCTAGCTTTTATTATTTAATTCAATTTAATAATTTCCCAATCAATATTTACAGACCGCAAAATAAATATAATTGACAATATTATTTTTTATTTATGTACTAATTCTATCCTTAGCTTTAAAAGCATGTCTTGAGAAATAATGAATTCTAACTTCCGTGTTTCTGAAGGGATTCGATGAGGAAATAAAGAGTGGTCAATGCAATATTGTTTTCTATGATACGAAATAGTCAGTAAGTTCAGGGTTATTTTTTGAGACCCGACCGATTTTTTCTTGATATCTAGAAATGAAAATCGATCATTTAGTTATGTTATTGCAAGATACTAAATACTTACTAACATAATTATATATTCATATTTTAAAAAGTCAGTACAGTCCTTACATTTTAGAAGCAAATATATCAGGGAAAAATATATAAATATTTTAGTGAGGAACTCTACCTTTTTTCTCTGGTTTGTTTAATTTTTTAAAGATATTCTTGAACGCAATCAAATTTTGTTTATGCAACATGAAAAATAGACACAATATTGGTTTTAAATTTTTTTTTTGTGCCTGTGAGTTCCTGGAAATTCTGGAATTAAATCAGATGTTTCATACGTTTTCAAATGTTTTTCCTGTTTGTTTTCGTTGATTTAAAATTAATTCTTATGGATTATTCTTCTACCCAGTAAAACAATTTCTACCCGAATTATATTTACTATTTATTATTGCTTTCCTTAAGCCAAAATGAACATTGAACATTGATTATTGAAGGATGAGAATTATATATTGCTTCGTTGTATAAGAGCAATGAAATACTTTTCATCGATTTACTGGTAATACTTAATTTTTGTAACTGATTTGAATAAATATGAAAAAATATAATGTCGTAATAGATGTGAGTAGATGAATGGAAAACTGAAGTATTAAGATATTTTACACTTCAGTGAAAAATCAATGAAGTGAATGGTAAAGAATAATATCATACTTTCTGTTAATAATAATAAAGCAAAAAATGTATAGAACTTCTTCAACCCCAAATTTTAAATATGATACACAGTGGCTTACTTAAAAAAAAAATACAGGCACAGCTCATTTTATCGATTTCTATATTTTAACTCCCAAATTATAAAAAAAATATATTTTATCTACATAAATTGTATTATCTGAAATCTTACCTTATAATTACTATAATTTTATTAAACTATATTTATCGAACCTATAATAGTTTTCTGGAATTATTGATCATAGTTTAAGTTAAGGCTAGACCGCCAGAGTCCTTGATTGAAGAAAAGTCGAACCAAACGCCTCCTGATTCCATTGATACTATAATTGTTTATCATCAGAAACAATTTATTTGATTAAAAAGTATGAATCGCAAGAGTAAAATAACCCACCTTTTGTGATCATCCATTAGTTATAAATACCTTGAAGCTGGTTAATGAAATAACTATTGCGCTATTAAATAAATTAAGAGCATGCTTAATAATTTGACATCGAAATTTCAAAGGAAAATTATTAGAAACTAATTCAATGAAGTTTGTTTTTAATAAACAAATTCAATAAGAAATTAATACGTTAGAAAATTTATCTTAGGAATTACCTTGAAAGCTGAGTGGTACAGCTAACATTAAAACCAGAGTTAGTTTTTTTTTTTTACTTTTTTGGTGATCCAGTCTCTCGTTTAACTAGAAACATGTTATAAAAAATAAATATACAGAAATAAACGGTGGACTTGCTCTTATCTATTTTTCTATTTTGATTTCATGGCATTAGATATTCCAAATTGTATAAAAAAAAAAATTAGATGATAAAGAAGATAAAAAAAAACAGTTATAATTGTTTTTAGCTGCTAAATTGGGAGTAGAGGATGAGTAAAATAAAAAAAAAAGATATTTGTAAATTTTCTTTCTGGTAAATTTCAGTAAATAAATGAATGTGAATGATGAATGATTGTCAATTATTTAAAAAAATTAAAACTTATAATTATTAAAAAATAAACACAAATATAATAACTCCATCAATTACAATATCTTTATTTTTATTTCAACAAAATAAATTAAGTAATGAAGTATATTGAGAGTAGCTAGAGGTACCATTAAAATCTATTATAAAATTGTGTTCAGGTTTATCCGAATTTGGATCATAGTCAGATCATTACAGGAATAAATCAATTTTGTACTTTTCAGTTTCGTTGGTCTAGGTAGAACGATGAGAATTTTGCAATATCTTGATATAAAATCTCACCAAATAATTTTAAAAAGAGATAAAATTAAAGGAAACATTCTCAAATTTTCCTTTTTAATGATAGGCTTATCTAATTGTATTAATTGATAATTTATAGGAACTTAATAACACCACATAATATACATCTTTACGTTTTATATTTAACTTCAGAAATAAAATAATTAAAATTATAAGTAATTTTATAGCAATATAATGTTGCTCATTTTTTTAAGGTTTTCTTTGATAATTTAAATATCATTCTAATTCCCTTATAATTGAAAAATAATTATCTCTTAAAAATCGTTAAAGAAAAAACTAATACAATTACATTTTTTTTTAATTTGTTTATTTAATTTTATAACTATGCGTTTATCGAATTAAGTAAGTAAAACTTTTTTAAGTAAGTAAAATTCTATTTTTTTTTAAAAATTAAATGTACTTATAGGGAGTGGTGTGGCAGCGTGTCTGAGTGGTAAGGCACTGTGCTACTAACTCCAAGAATCCTGGTAGGACAATTATCCAATTTGTTACTGTAGTCAACCCTGTAGTTGTGGTGGCTGTGGCTGTGGTGGTTCAATCTGTATTGTAGTTCTTCAAAGTCCACCCAGCCGCATAAAATGGATACCCTAAATTGGTGAAATCTGTGGGTCTGACTAAATCACAAGCTTCACAACTTTGTTCTAGCTAGTAATAGTAATTTCTTAGAAACCATAAGGACCCTTGATGTTTTATGAGTTGTAGCGGTACCGATTAGTATTATGTATAACAAAAAAAAATTAATAAACTGTATTATGTTATGGAAGATATTAAGTTGAGACCAGAAATCGATTTGTGCTTATGATTGGTGTCGAGAGGGAGGAGATGATAAGAGAAGGACCATTAGTATTCTGTGGAGATAGCTCCTGAGTACATCAACATACCCCCGTGCCCCCACTCCCTCCACTCCATCTGCCTTCTTACCGTACTCGAGTCAAGACATCCCAGCTAATAATATATCTTATAGAACTCATCATTTGGAAACAATTATATTTTCATGGTATTGAAAACTGAATAAGGGCTCATCCAAAATCATTTAAGTCATATGGCCATTTTTAATTTGTTTTTCAATACCATATATTAATTTCTTTATTAATTAGAAATGTTGAATGAATACCACTCTTCCTTGTTTCATATATATTTTTTTTCATTATAATGACAACAACGTTTCGGAGTTGTCTCCCCATCTTCAGATTTCTAAAAAATTCTTAAAATAACTTCACATTCTTACAAAGTTTACAATATATCACAATATTAATTAACTTTTGTTATATACAAACTACCTGATTAACATCTCTATCTAATTCAATATGTTACTCTGTATTAGTCTAAAACTTGCTAATATCAACTATATCTTCTATATTTTTATTTTTATAAAAGTCCGTAATACTACTTTGATTAGGTTGTTTTAAGCTACTCAAATTCTTGCTGTTTGGATTAATCTTGTCTTTGTATTTTACATTATTCTCAGTAGTTTCCTATATTCTACTAACTCTAACCTTTGCTATGAGGTTGTTAATTCTTTCGTACCACAATTTATTAATTGATTTTTTCGGGTAAATGTTTGCAATAAGAATATTAGAAATTTGTGTTTTTATGTCTTCTAAAAAAACTGCATCTGTTAATATTATCGCTTTTTCATTTTTTGTGATTGAATTAAAATTTAATATTATATTACTAGTTTTTTTCTTTCTTAGTCTATTTAGTTTTTAATGTACCACTATTGTTCTTAATTATGTTTATATCTAGAAATATTATTATGATATTGATAGGTCTATCTATTGTAAATATAATTTATATTTATTGAATTATTCATATATTATCTCAATATTACCCAACTTTGTAATTATTATCAAATCTATATATTTTTTAACAATAAAGGTTTAGTATCCAATTTCCTTATATTTTTATCCAGTAGTTCATTCATATAAATTCCACTCAGATTAACCGAAAGGCTCCCCCCATCGGTAATCCTTGTATTTGTTTAAAATATACTGAAAAATACTGAACTTCATGTTTAAAGAAATTATATTTAATACATAATTGTAAACCCTCAATGAAGAACTTTTTTTCTGTAATGTTAGTATTCTTTTCAACAACTTCCCAATTTTTGTCCACTAACCTAATATAATCTTCAACTGGGATGTTATTTGAGAATTTGTTCTAGAAACCTGAAGATGGGGTGACAACACCGAAACGTTGATGTCATTATAATCAAATAAAATATATATGAAACAAGGACGAGTGGTATTTATTTATCATTTCTAATTAGTTTTAAAAAAAACTCTTCCAGTAGAATATATTATAGTTTGTTTGTTTATTGGCGTGACAAACCGTGGAGGTCCAAGGCCTCGCGGGATGTACTTAAGAAATACATCGCGTATTTCTTGACATGGTTCTCATGGGGTGGGTCCGTCACTTCCACGCCTATTTTTGTGAGTACTACTCATTGCCTGACGGGCCAGGCAAATGCCCGGCGGGAGGTTGTGAGTGAGAATTGTAAAGATATAAGCTTGAAAAAATCCCGGATAAGGCCGGGGATTCGAACTCGCATCTATGGGTTGGCATACAGGAGCGTTACCACGCTGCTACGCTGCTACTTCAAGATTTCTTTATATTTCTATAGTTCAATGTTCAAATTGTTTTCTATGATTTTTTATTAAGGACCGTTTATGAATAATATCTATTTTCTTCGTTTATACATGTCAATTTCAGGCCTCCATATGGAAGAATTGGAAGTTAACAAAGAAAATACACGATATTATAGTATAGAACGAGTAAAATCTTCATTTTAGACGCACCGTGGTTCAAAGATCATCAATTTTTATTCCCTTTAAAACAAAAACGCTGCAAATTATTTAATTTTTTAAAATAAATATTAGTATCGTCCTTGAATCTCTGTTGCTTCTCTAAATGCAATTTGCAATAATTAAGGTTAAATTTCCTTTAAAGTTAAACAATGAATATATTTTAAAATATATTATAAATCATGAAGGAAAACTAAGAAAGCCCATCGTAATATTATAATGCAAATCACAGAAGTACATTCGTTAATATATGCTACAGTCAGCTACAAAAGTAAACTAAAAGTAAGTGGCGTACAGCATTAAATATGTTTTCCGTATTAGCTCATTTGTCAATAAATATTGGAAAGTAAATGGAATATAACGTTTATGCAGAAAATAATTCCAAAGGGAAATAAGTAAACCCCAGTAGGTCTGCTTCAATACTATATTGATCTGGGTTGCCATTGATGTTTCTAATATGTACTCCAAATGTACTATAGAGCTCCTTTGATAAGGTCGGTCTTTTTTATATTAGGATTATGCTTCTTAGAATCAAAAATCTATCGTTTCTCCGTCTATACTTGACGTATAGTATGAAAAGCTTATTCTGATTCTTATAATTTTATACATTGCTAATAATAGTATCTTTTCCAGTTGGTTTAACCAACATATTAATTTAAAAGGTAGCATGTTGCGCGAATCATACAATTTTCATTTACTCATCTACTTCGAGTTGATATTAATCCTTGCTCCTTGTCAGTATGTCTCTTCTCTTACAACGGATACGATAATTACCAAATACCATTATAATAAATACCATTGATATTTTTTTTCGTTGTTTTTAATTTTTCAACCAGGTCTGACTAAGGGAAGGAAAACCCTGAAAGAACCAGCTGGTCCTCCAGGTAAGGGGTTACGCAAAAAGAGCTTGGTTTGGCTGTTCAAAGATATAAAATCTGCATTGCTTAAAATACTAAAAACAGAGAGAGTGGATACCAACCAGGGGGTGTGTTGTGACTATGGGCGTATGCACCAGGAAAGCGCGAACCTCGGGCGAGTAAAGGTACTTTTGTGAAGAACTTGAGGGAAGACTGAGAAAAAATGTTACCATACTGTAGAGAATAAGAAACTAAGAAATTCGCTAGAGGATAGATTTGGGTGCAACAATAAATGATAGGATCGGGGTACGGTGCCTAAGACGGTTCGAGCATGTAAGAATACTGTCAGACGAATTTTGACCAAATCTAGATCCTGGATTGGGTTCCAACAAGGAAGTGAGGACGCGAAAGGCCCAGAAACAGGTGGATGGATGTTATACACAAAGAAATGCTAACCGAGGTCTGCGGAGCGCTTGTGGCTCTGCACTGGCTTGTCGAGGTGATCCTTGCTATAAAATAATTAGTTTTTCGAATATTGCAAGTACATTTCCTATTACTTATCATCATTTATTTACACGTAATGTCAAATGAAACTAAAAATAAAAAAAAGTAGAGAATATTTAATATATAATACATTTTAATTTCATTATTTTATTAATTATATTGTGCTCCCGTAATTTCAAAACATTTACAAACAAAACAATCTCACTAAATAATTTGAGCCATAAAACTCGTAAATCGGTTGAGCCGTCCGCTTTTAAAACTAAAATCGGACAGGCTATTGCATTTAAAACATTCCAATCACTGCAAATAATCTGATGTCATAACAACAATTAGACCAAAAAGAATTATTAAAATAGCGTGATAGATAAAAAATAAACTAAGGCTCTTTAAGGTACTTAAGGCGATGCATTTTTTAAAATTCAGCATCTCAGCCCTGATAGACTACTTAAATGAGGATCAGAGTAAGATCTAGTTAATATTAAAGACTACTTGATCCATAAGTCACGTTTAATCAAATTCGTTAGAGCTATTTTTGTTGGAATCGAAATGGCACGTCTAGTAAATTTATTTTATCGAGAAAGCTACCGTCAAATATAATTCCGTTAAATATTTGATTTAAGTTGGTAGGACTTTAGTTCATTACTAGGATGTATACATAAACACTTTTTACACCAACCGGCCATTTAGGGGAATTTGGTTATTTGGACTTACCAACGCATTATATTTCTCATACCTTTAATAATATGTAGGTAAGTGAAAGTGTAAAAAGATGAGATATTGTTCCAGTTGTGTGTATCGTGGTGAAATAAAGAATTAACTATATGCAAAAAGAAATCCGCAAAACTTTTTTTTTTATTTAGTTTTGCTCTATTTGTTATTAGGGATTCCAATTAGTTATCGAATTTATTGATATACTTTTTCATAGATATATTGGCTACAGGCCGATTCCTTGAGACCATGTTTTTTTTTCCAGGACATCAGCTTTATTTGTTCTGTTCTTTTTTTTTTTGTTTTTTAAAGCAACAGCTATAAGGAAGGCGAACGATCCGATTGAAAATCAGTGCGCGGCCTAAGGCGGAGGTCGGGAACACTAAGCTAGGGGGCACTGAAGCCGACTGTTGACCCAGCGAAGATCATTGTGAGCGACAAAGAGATTGGGCCTCGAATACTAATCCTCGCTTCCATCGATTCTCAGGACAAAGCTTCAGGCACCAGGCCAGCCTCCTAATTATATTGATGACCTCCTTCCAGCTGCCAAGCTACTACTTTGTTCTAAGGTCAGCTACCAGTTTGGAAGAGCGAGCATGAAAATGAAGAAAATATGAAGCCAATGAAATATCATTATAATTATATATTTTGCATCAAGTACACTTTGACTCATAACTAAAACTAACAGAAGTACTAAAACTAAAAGAAAATTGGGAAAAGTCAAACATGTGGTAAGTAAACATGAATTTATTTGAATAATTGATTCGAATTTAGTTAAAGCAGATAATAATTTATTCTGTCACTGTAGCCATGGGTCAATTCTTAGGGCAAGAGATTCCTCCTGGGGCACATCTCGATAAAATGGGTATTGATTGATGGAAAAATTTGGTGGTTGAACGTGATCATCAACAAACTCAACAAACATAAACAACCTCCTTGCAAGACCGTTTAATCAAGAAACAGTAATTCCTTATAAAGTACTGAACTCCTAACCTTTCATAGATTGGGCGATATAGATGGTGGCTTATTTTTTATTTTTTTTTAAATGCTAAATTTTTACAGAAAATAATGTATTAATTGGTCGATACTTGATTTAAAGTCTAATGACACAATATCAATTAATTTCGATACCTAGAAATTTTAATTAATACTCTCAGGTATAGAAAAATAAATAAATGAAAAGGTCATCTAGGTCCAAATAGTTTTGAACTTCATGTTGGCAGTGTCACAAATAAAATCATACACAAAGACCTTAATGTTCCCTATGTAACCGATCTAACCCGAACCAGATATCACTCCTTCCATTATATACTCTCTAACCTCTCAAACCCTATAGTTTGTAATCTTGCATCCCCTTCCATTCCTGACAATTCCCCGAGGCGCCTGAAAAGAAGATGCCCACGAGACCAGCTAATGTAAAATGTCATTAGAGTGGTACCAATGGATAGTTTCTCTACACGCCTGTAACACTACAATTTAACTTAGATCAGATTTACTAAATGTATTATAATGTACAGTTGTAAATAGCAATAAATAAATATTTTAAAAAAAAGTAATAATAATTTTTAAAGTCTATTTGATTTTCAACAGCTGATTTTTCCCCGTTTTTATTGATATAAAAAACTTATGGGCTATAAAAGAAATTAATTTAATTCATTCTATGACAAGAAGAGAAAGTAACATCCAACAAGTGCCTTCATATGCCCCACGGTATTTCATCCATGGATCCGTCACAATATAAATCTAACCTTATAGACTGGTTTGAACCCCAAGTATTAGAAAACAACATCGGACAGTTCGGAAATAGGTTGGCAGTGAGGTTATAGGGGCAGCTAAGTTAACATCGAAGTTGGCAGATGTAAGATAGGTCGTAACGGCACAGTTGGCTGTTTATCTGAGTCAGGGAACAAATAAGAAAGTCTGCCTTCCCCCTCCCCTTCTCTTAATTAAGAAAGTTAACTTACAGATGAATGGAACGATCATTAATCTTTCGGATTAGGCCATTTGATGTCGATATTTTACTGAGCCAAGTCGTTTTCTTGTTTGTCTTCCAATCCCATACAATCTGATAGTAGCAGGAGCAGTCATGTAATCCTGCAAAAAATTTGTATTTCTTTTTTCTTCATGTTGAATCTAACCTTTATTTTTTTATGTTTAGTTAAAAATATATATCATGGAAATATATGCACCTTTACATATTGCCACAAAACAGGAGCAATCAAACTCGCTGTTAAATTAACTGCCACAGAACAAAAAAATTAAATCAAAATATATATACTGATCCCTGGGCTTATGTTTTAAAAGAATGATATAAATGACATGAATCATTGAATTTTGTGGTATTTCCAATCATCTTAGTAAAATAACTAATGCAGAAACCAAAAACGTTCATCAGATAGCAGAAAAGGAGTTGGATGGAACATTTACTAAACAAGGTAATTAGCACATATCTGCATCAACTTCACATATGTAACTGCACATTTTGTATATTAAGATAAAAAATAATTTGAAATTCTTCAAATCCTTATTGGTCAATAATCATTGTTTTACTAAATATCACATATTATAAATTACTTGTTTATTATTATATCACTTAAACCATTTTTGAAGAACTAAATTTGACATTTTACTCGTTATTTAAAAGGTTGAAATCGGTATTTAAAAAATCTGTGAAGTTGACAATCTATATTAAGTAGATTCACAAAACCCAAACATTGAGAATGTTTAGTTACACCAGAACATCATATCGTTAAAAGTTCCCATTTTAAGTGAATGGGATTATACTTTTAGATAATTTTGTTAGGAATAAGTTTATCAACAAACCTGTTAGTTAATAGATTTTTTTAAGTCTAGAGACTGTTATGAATAATATTTTTTTACCTTAAGCCCGACTCCGAATTAGTGGAACTTTTAAGGGTATAATGTACTAATATAAAAAATATCACTAATTAATTTTTCGAATGTTAGTATCTAATGACTGGACTAATATTTTTCCCCTCACATCTTAAAAAATATATGACCACTTTGGTAGCAAATTTAATATAATTAAATTTTGTTAAGAATTTATTTTTCACTGAATCCCTTAATTTTCAACATATAAACAAAAAAATGATAAAACAAACTTTGTACCTTATATTAAAACCAGTGGGACGTTCATAATTTACTTGAGGTACAAAACAATATAAAGTAGACCATTTTTTTTTTAATGTTAGGGTTTAGAGTTTAATTTGACTGTCTTAATATTCGCGTACTTACTGTATACTGTAAGAAGTTTATAATACAAATTGATATGTAATAACTCTTGCGATATTATAAATGTCTTTGTCAAGTATGTGCCGATACCTGTTCCGGGTAGGATACCTGTCAACCACTTCGCAGCAGGTAAATGGATACCACATATGGAAGGGACCATTCCCAGCATATCTATTAAAACAGGTATCGCCTGCTGCCTTTGTCGATAGGCAGGTCAATTATAGTTTATGTACAACACTTTATCCCTTATAACGTATTTTTTTGGGCGTGGCTATTGATAGCCAATGAAGAAATAAGATTCGGAAAAGGTAACGCCTCTACGAAGGAGAGGGGACCTGGGAAGCAAACAGGGGACACAGAAGCACAGAGTGGGCAGGTCTTCGACGAGAAGAAGTTCTAAGAAGAGCTCTTCAGAAATAGTATGTGCACGGCAAAGACGTTACTACACACCACGGCATGCATCACCAAACTCATTCAGAGTCACAGCAGTCATTCAGATATATATCAGGTAATAAGTTATAATTTAATTCATATTTTATGGCAAACCATATTTTTCTGTATCATTTCAATAGTTTTATACTTTCATTTAATCATGTCATTGCAATCAACTGTAAATAAATAATTTTTCCTGGATATAGTTTATATACTATTATATTACTGAATACCACCACTTATTATATTATATAATTAATGGTAACAATCTTTTATAAACATAAAGATATTTAATTAGTAAACTGGTGAACACTAAAATCCTTTGGAAAGGAATCCAATATTAATAATAGTTTTGCAAGACTCAATCTTAATTAATTAATATAAATATAATTGATGGATAATGCCTTCAGCGATTGTTCTGGAATCCTGATTGATGACAGTATAAATAGCAAAATATTCATTAATATTTTTATTTATTATTTTTACATAGTTTTATTTTTTATTTTTGATATAAAACTATAATTCATTGCGATAATTTATCGTCATTTTACTTAAAAAATCCATTTGATATTCAGTACGATTAAATTTAGGAAAACTGATAAGTTGAGATATCCTTCAATAGCGGCTCACCTTTAATTGTGTTTTTTTATCATAAAATATTCCTTAAATTTGATATAATACTTGAATAGTTATTGTCGAACGTTATAAAATATGTGAGGGAAGAAAAGTAATTCTAACGGAACCTAGTTTATTCAATTCTACGTTACGAAAATATAAATCTGACCGATCATAACCGATGTATGCTGGGTACAAACAGCAAGTAAATCAGTACGGAATCTTCTCACTAAATAAACGGGGAAAAAAGAAAACAAAGCAACAATACACAATGGGAATAGAAATAGAGGAAAAAAATAAAACATCCGAGTTTCAAAAGACAGTGTATACAAATCCGGACGATTTGTCATAGCGGGCGGGGAATGAAGAATCGATATGTATGCGGTGGACTGAAATAGTGCCATTATTAAACCCGGGGATGTTAGGGCGATTGAAAAGGAGAATGTACATTAGAACTGTAATAACAGGGATATTGAAAACTCCCCCTCCATCCTCCTTAACTGCTTATTGAATAGTAGCTACTAGTAGTTGCTTTCGGACATCTCTTTATCTTTACCTTGTAGCGCTTTATTGTCTCCGTGGCTCTGTTTGCCCGCTGCAGCCATGGCAACAGCTATTTACCTCTGCGGCTCTTGTTTTGTCCGGGTCGGGACCAGTCGGTGCCTCTGGATTATTGGTTTGATCTACTGATTATCGAACCGCGCGATAATGGTCTATGGTCGTCAATCTACTGCAGAGTAAAATCTACGGTATACTATAATCGTTATGCTTGTATACCAAAAATATTTGGAGTCTTAAAATCTCTATAAGTTTTACTTTTCATAAAAAAAAAATATACAATGGAACATTCCCAATACTATTCACAAAGATAAAACAATAAATTATTCCTCACTTGTCACCAAATATTCACATATGCCTCGGTATTACCAAATAAATTTTAAAGTGACTGCATAGTTGTAATATCTCCGTAACTAATTTGAATTGTTTATAATTATTTGAAATTAAATGAATTTTATTCCTATTGCTATGAATTATATAGTAAAGTGAAGTGTAATGACAGTCCAGATTTTTAAATCTTGAGTTTTCAAGATAATTAAATTCAACGGTTTGTGCACGCGCGCACATACTCGTGTGGATGTATCCCTGTATCTTTATATGTTTGTTTGTATGTACGTGAACAACCAACAGGAGAAGAAAAAAGTTGTACAAAACCGGAATCACGCATTTAAGAATGTTATCTCCTCCGAGGTGCCTGAAAAGAAGATGGCCTCGAGACCATCTTTTGTAGAAATATTATTAGAGTGCTACCAATGCTTAGTTTCTTACTATGATCTTTTTAGAAGTTTACTTGATATATTTTTATGTAAATACAGTTGCAAATGTCAATATATAAGAAATAAAAATTAATATGACAAAATATTTTACCACGTTGAAAACAAATTTCCAGCATATAGGTTTAGATCTTTAAAAAAAAAAACATACGATATTAATAATTTGAAATTTAAGAAAAAAAACATTATAATATTTAAGAAATTTAATTTAGCATAAGGTTTGAGGAATCATCAGCAAATAATTTTGTTTAAATTATTAGAAATAAAGAAATTAAGAAAGATATGGGCATTATAGAAAATTCCAGTACAAAACAGTTGTTGGTGATTCTAGTTTATTGATGTATAACCTTACTTTGGTCAAACTTATATCAGAATAAAAAAAATTATTTCTTGTTTTTTCGTTAAGTCTCCAAATATACAAATTTAAAACATTTACTGTTCATAGTCGTAAATAAAGTAATCAAGCATTTTGTCAGCGCAAAGGAAATACTGACATTTGCTTTGATTGCCTAACAAGATGACATCCCTCCACGCTCAGCCTGCGATGGTAATTCGTCAAAAATGGCTTGATTATACAATGAAGTTATTTTTTTTTCACATCAAAGATATTCAAATGTAGGACCAAATTGAGACAGTGCTAAGCATCTGATTGCAAATTATTTGAAATTCAATGAACGACAATCAGTTTATCTCCGGCCTAAGGGACATTATTCGATTAGCTGAGTGTGAACAAATATCGGGCGAGTTAAGTGGATACTCTCCCCTCCGGGCAACAACGGGCGCCGATATGGAAGTCCAGCTGCCCTCCAGTTCGTAGAGATCAATATTGCTTGTCTACCGTTCATCGATCATTGAATTGAGCTTAGTTTTAAATCTTAGACAGAAAAAATAAATTTAAAAAAAGGTATCTAAGGTTCGTCCAGTTTTTAGATACTGGAGGCAAGCATCTGGTGTGGGCGTTGATGACCTCAGAGTTTTACGCCCAAAAGCCCCAACCAAAAACAACAACAACAAGCATCTGGTTATAGTTGATGGTTGATTGCAGCATAGGATAGCTTGTAATTATTGTTCAACCACAATGCACGATAAAATTCTTGATTTCAGTGAATACTATATCATTGTTTGTAAGTTTTACACCAAGCCTTTGAAAAAATATATATAACAAGTAATTTTAGAACTTTAGTTTATGAGAACAACTAATTCCATAGTTGGGGAGCTAATAGCAACTAATCCAGCCTATAGTTTGGGAGAAGAATATCCTCACCGAAATATCAAGGAGTTCCGCATTAATATCAGGTTCCATATTTCCATTTTCTCCTTCCTTTGTGTGTGTGTTTTTTTAGCATAGTTCAAATTTATTACATTTGCAAAAATCGCAAGGTTTGGGCAAATATTATAGAAAGCATTTTTAGTGAAAACTACACACTTACTTACTGATGGAAAAGAGGAGATACCACATTAAATATAGAAAAAAAGAATTATTTTACTGTAAATTGTATGACCACTTTCTTAATAATCATTCTGATTATTCCATCATTAAAAAAAAAATTGATCTTGTACATACAAGCTACTCATCATTATCTCGGAAACTGATAAAACATTACACAGTAAGCTTTATAAAATTTGAAAAAAAAGTTTGGTTTCGATTTACAACAAATTTTTTTTTTCCTCGAAGGAAAAATGGCTTACAAACAAGAAATAAATTTTCTATGATAGTATGGCTGTTAACACTTTTTTAGGAGATGGTAATATTTAGAGATTTAATTTGTAATAAATTATACAAATTGTGACATAAAACATCTTTCTCCCATAGCAGTAGTTGCAGAACGGTACTGAGATATGTGCTATTGCCATGCACTCCAGAACTGACACCACTGGATTTTTTTTTGGGAAACCCGATCCATGACATTTCTTAACAAAGAAGGATAATTTAAAATTAATTATGAATGGAAAAAACATTAATCCATTATAAAAACAAAATATATTTATTTATTATAACCTAAATAATTCATAAAAATCAAAATTTTTAAATATGAATGTCTCTTAAACCAGGCTGTGTAGGATATCCCGAAAGATGAAATTACTTTTCTTGTTTTGAGATCTTTAGTTGATATTTTCAATCAGGACACTTTTCAAGTATTTAAAAATTTGTACATCAAGATTCTTTGTTTTTTATATTGCCTATTTCATTTATATTTGATAAGATGGAAATGTTCATTTTTTTTTCTTTTTCCTCTTAAATAAATGACAGTCCTATTTTTATGTTATCAACATAAACCAGAACAATCTGGTCAAAATCAGGCTTGTTCTGACCCGAATCAAAACTACCAACAACTGGCAGACGAATGTGTGGTACTGAAAAAAACATAATGCTCTATCCCCCGAGCAGTTTGACTCGAGTTGGATTGTTATCACCATTGTGACTTGTTATCACAGTTTTAATTTATGGCACAGCTGCTATTAGTATGTGATGCCATAGCCTGCTAAGTTATTATTTATGCGGACTCACACTCATGTGTCTGGAGTTTCGATCATAAAGATATACATTTTTCTTTTATTCTTTTTAAAGGTTACTCAAATGTTGTAAGGATTAAAATAAACCCATATTCTTATGGATATTTATTATAGTCAGCAAGATAAAGAAAACAAAACAGAATATTATTTTAATTTTTTTACCCAAGGTGAATACCATAAAAAAATAAACAAAAATGTTCCGATATATATATTTCATTAGTTATTGTTTTTTTCAAATTCACTATTAGTTTAATTCTATTTCGACTGAATAGAAGCAGATAGATAATGCTCAGGAAGTATGAATGTCCATTATAAATAAACCTTCTAACAACTAATACATCCGTTAGGTTTTAATTATCATGTATGTTGTTATTAATTTTTTTTTAAAGAGAGATGAATCATAGTTTAATTTATTTTTGTTAGAGAGTAAATAGCATTTATGGTTTATCGATTAAAATATGGTTACTCTCCTAACTCTTGTTCAGTAATATTCCAGGCCTACGAAGTCTTTCAATGGCCAATCTTTCAGAAGAGTAGAGAACGTCAATAGACCTAACTTGGTGGATGGAGCTCGAATGACCTTCCGCTTTGACCTCCTATTTCCCAATGCAATCGCTCCAGTTACTGCTCTATAATATTCCTAAGTATTTTTTCTCTCTCCTTTTTTAAAACGGATATTTAATTAGGATATGGCTAAAATCATTAAATAATAATTTCGGATAATTTCCTCAAAATTATTTTTGCAGAATATGTTGGCTGTGTAATGTATCTGGGAAATGATGGTCAGAATGCAATCAAAATTTAAAAAAAAGTTATAAAACTTCATTTTAGAATCATATGCATGATTTAAATATTTTTAACACTAAATAATTAAATCAGTCTTCCTTAATATTTATGAATTTTAATCAATTAATACGAAAATAACCAATTTTTTCCTATCTCTTTCAAAGATAACCTTATATTTTTAAGAAGGGGATTCTGTCATCACGTGCTAAAGAGACACCTCGATGAATGCCAATGAACTAGGTCGAAACGTTAGGTATTGAAAGCAGTAAGCATATAACCTCCTTGTATGTCTTAGCCGTCCGTGACTGAGGCTTTGCCGGTTACGTGAGAGAACCAGTTAATTCCAAGAGTTTTAATCTTTCTATTCAAAAGACCCCTTTAATAATTTATTATATGATTATTTAAGTGTACAAACGATCGCTATGTTTTAAATTGTATTAATGAATAATATAACAGAATCAAACTTTTGTGATGCTTCTAATTTATCGCTAAATGCTACAGCAACCTGTTTTCTTTTTTTACTTATTTAAATTTGTTCGCTACTAGAAGTTACTTTTAAGTTTAACTCAAATTAACAGCAAAAAAAACGTAGTTTACTAACCAAGATAAACGTTAAAAATAACTTTATTATAAATAAAAATGTTTAAATAGATTTTTCAGATAAAATATGTCTCTTCTAATCGTCTCTAATTTACCCTTTTACTGGAAAATTTGGAAAAAATATAATGTTATAATGACGATATATATTATAATAATGTTATAATTTAAATTTAAAATATATGTATAAACTATTCATTAATATATAAATTATGAAAAAAAAAGTTACCGACTGGAATGTAGGGTTCAAAAATATTAAAATTACTCAGTTAAATGTCTTCAGCGTAATCGACTTTTCTAGTTCGTATCCAAGATTTACGATATCCGTACAATTATAATGTATTATACTCAAAAGATTAAAAAACTTACCTCCAACTGTAAAACTGTGTGAAGTTAATCTTCCTGTAATCAAAACAGAACTTCATAGTCTTTATTCAATAAAAAAATAATATACTAGAAAGTTATTAAGTATAATTAAATAGCGTAGGGGCAAGAATGTAATAAGCTGCAATTTTGAAGATAATTAGAATTTGATGCAAAATGCACCTTTGTTTACTTACAAAGCTATAAATTATGTTGGTCTGTCTAACGCCATAATCTTAAAAAAATATTTACCAGTAATATTTATGGACTATAAAAAATAAAAAAAACAATCAATGAAAATTGTAATTTTTTTCGAAACATCATATGTGTACTATAACCATGATATGTGTACCACCAGTAATATAGCAAAAATCAAAATATTCCAATCATAAAGTTCCAAAATCTTATTAAAAAAAATATATATACAATAAAAAAAAATTGCTAGAAATTTTCGAAATTCTTGTGCTGAAAAAATGTATCAGACGGCTTGTCATATATAACTGAGCTCTTATTATTATTTTATAATAGGAACTATAATAATAATAGTTACTTTTTTTCACCCTTCTATTGATTTTATTATTTCAATAAAATAACACATAATACAAACAAATATGAATATGTATACATAATAAAAATAATTATTATTCTTGGCTGAAGGGTATTTTAAGGTAGTGGGATCTGCTGTGTGTACGGGAGCACTGTGGCGCTTATTCACAGTTTGCGTTGTCACGAGTGGGACATAATAATTACTAGCTATGTAAGGATTATATATCAACTAGGATCTCTGTTGATTTCTCATACATTTCTCTGTATCCCCACTCATTTGGTACATTGTCTTTCTTAATCACTTACACATATTGTATCCCATTATTTTATACTTTATTTCTTCTTTGTTTTTCTATTTTTTTTTTTTTTTATATAATTTTGTAAATATCTCTTTTCCCCCTTATTATGTATATTACCATTTATTGTTTACCTAATTTAAATTTTTTTTTTTACAATATTTACTTTTATATTATTTCCGTTATTATGTGGCGTGCTGAACTGCCATCCCCACTCCTCCCACTTCCGTAGACTTCCGTCAAAACAGGTATGAATTCTTTCTCATCATTTGATTTTATTCTTTTCTCTTTTCTCTCTTATCTCTTAATTTATACTTTCTTTAATATTTCTTCTCTTATTTTTTCTCTTATCCATCTGTCACTATTACCGTTTTAATTTACTGTTTACAACCTTTAATTTTTCTTATCAAATTTTACTTTTCATTGCAAACCCCTGTTATTTTCCACTTATTTTATTTTTTGTATCTATGTCAAGTGTTTGTATCTTTTTAAGCCCTGACGAAGCCCTGCAACGTGGGGCGAAACGTTAGCTCAATAAAAATAGTATAGTTATTTACTATTTGAGTTTTTTTGACCGCACCCGGACCATATTCATCTATACACACGGTCTATCAACAATCTTCCAGTTTGAAATGATATTATTGTTTTGTTTTTTTTTGTTTTTTTATACCTACGTTTGGGAGAAATTTTGTGGGCCATCTTCAGCATAGAAATATATTAAAAATGAAAATTATTTTGACTGAGGACACAGTTATCGTACACATTACGGAGGATAAATGGCATAAATTTCTATTTACGAAAACAAACATATTAAAAAAATTAGGTAGCTGATTTTGAGTTACGCTAATGATGCGTGTGTATCTTTTAACTAACGCTAAAACACCTAGTAAGATAATGAATAATACATTCTAACAATAACTATAAAACTCCCGCGGACCATTTGATCTATACTATGTTGACAAATATCTTTTTAGCATTTTTAGGTATAAAAAATGTACCGAGAATATTTTGAAAGAGTTCGTGAAATACGAAATATATGTAAATACAAGTTGATTCCGATGCGTTTTAATATAAAAATTATGTGTGCACAACTATCAATGATATAACTACTTTAACAAACAGGGAGAGGAATGATATCGGAAAAGTAAGAAATTAATCAAATGATTTTGTTGGGTAGCGATATTTATGGTTCAACTCCAGTTTTCTGTTATATCGAAACCGAAATCAAAACCCCGTTCAGGGATCCCATTCGAACAAGGATTTAGAAAGGATTTGGCTCAGCAATTATCTTGAGCAGATGCTTGTTGTAGCTGAGGCGTCACGTAAGGCAGGCTCGCTGATTGGTTGACTCCCACCGGTCCAGTACCAAGATTGGCTAGGGACTCAACCCAATCATCGCTCTCTGATTGGAAAACCTCTCCTTTTTCTGTCCTTCTTCATTTTATGCTCAGATTCAAATCATAGAGAGTTGGTATGTACTGCTCAAGAAAAAGGAAGACATATCCCGAAGTACTAAATTAACTATAATTGCATTTGTCCTAGAATACTTCATTTAGCGTTGGTTTGATGGTTTAGCAATTATATGCCGATTTTATCTCAAATAATTTTTAATTATTTATAATTATAGTATCACTAAATAAAATTAATATTGTCCTATCTTCTTCTAAATCCATCTGAATGTATTTTGTTCAACATCAGTATAGTTGCACCTAAACAAACATTTAACCACACTTTCATAAAGGAGCCTTTGTCTTTTATTTTTTCACACAAAATTTCGTTTATTTAATATTTAATACAGTATAAATACTGTAATATTTAAACAGTTGTTAAGACTCTCTTGCAGCTCTTGTTTGCCCACGTCACTCAAGTTCCCCACCAAGTCCTCAAGATGACCTCAAATTTCATTTTTTACCTGGTCAGAGCTGAGTCGTCCTCCCGCCAGATGTTTGGGTGCTAGGTTCTGAGAAAGGGTGGCGTACATTGACTCGTGTTAGACTACACGACTATCAACTTAAGTATGAAACCAAGAAATGGTTGTTGCCATAATTCCCTGTGAAATTATTTTGTTCTACCTAATTATATAATAACAATCATGAACTGTCACAGGAAAACGATTGTTGAAGTTACAAATCGTTTATTGATGATTTTTCAATTTGTTAACATTAAAAACATCATCAGTGAGTGTTATTTTACGATAAAAGGCCCATCTTGCGTTTGTTAAGATTTTGAATATTCGTGTCCCTATTTTTACATATAAATTACTCTTAGGTCTGCAAATAATACAAATTATATTTTTTCGATAAATTAAATAAACTCTCTGAGGTTTTG